>NW_020955197.1:142091-167296 GCF_003031625.1 Empidonax traillii
GAGATCAGGTTGGTCAAACAGGATCTGCCCTTCCTAAACCCATGTTGGCTGGGTCTGATCCCTTGTCCATCCTGTAGCTGCTGTGTGATTGCACACAGGATGATCTGCTCCATAACTCTGCCAGGCACCGAGGTCAGGCTGACAGGCCTGTAGTTACTAGGGTCAGCCTTGCATCCTTTTTTATGGATTTGGGTGATATTTGCCAACTTCCAATCATCTGGGACCTCCCCCGTGAGCCAGGACTGTTGGAAGATGATGGAGAGCGGCTTGGCAAGCTCTTCTGCCAGCTCCCTCATCAACCTAGGATCTTCTTTCCTTTTCAAGGAAGATAAATAATTTCTGGAATTCTGCTGAAAGAAGTTGTTAAAATAAGAGATTACTTGTCTTCAAGCTCTGAAAAAGCTTTTAGACCTCTCTCAAGGCTGTTAACAATTATTTTTGCCTTGGTATAGCTGGCTGCTAGGGTGTCCGCTTCAGCAGATAAGAAAATTTCAACTGAGTTACTATAAATGTGATGAAACTTCTGAATTGTGTCTGTCTTTTCCTGCAAACTTCAAAAACTCAAATGGTTGCATTTTAAAAACTCTGGTGAACAGGCTCTCTACATTTGCGATGATGCTGGTAGACGTCCAGATGTCCAACTCCCGGTGTGTTGCGAGTTCTGCATGCTCCTTTTCTTAGTCACATCCACAGTGCCATACTTCATGGAAAAAGGGAGAAGGTAGTCCACCATGTAGTAGTTTAAAGGCTTGGAAATGGACTTACAGTGTGTCACAATGCAATGTAGATGCATGTACTAAAACTGAAAAATACCAAAGACTGAAAAAATTATGAAGAATATTCTTTTTTATTAAAATCTTGGTTTAACATTTTGTGGTACATTGGTTTGAAGGTATGGTTCTCCATTAAGCTTATTTTTGTACCTTGTTGTAATGACTGACACAGCTGAAGAAGATAGCTAGCAAAGGTAAAATGGCTTCAGGTGGGAGAAGTGCATTGTTGACTGCACTTACTAAATCACAGTACTTTTTTTTTTCAATCATATCAAATAATTATGTAAAGGTTTTTCTTAAATTCTGTCTAAAAAATTTCTATCTATCCTGTTAATCAGTATTTGCATATTTAATCTGAAGGGATTGCAAAACTTAAGATGGGTTCAAAACTCAATGAAAATTTTCAGAAGATTTTCAAACAGATTAGAAATTTCTGTCTGTACAAATACAACAGCTTTTATAGGTGACATGCTTTGGTTTTGGTAGTAAGATGACATAATGATGGAAATCTTTCCAAACATCTGTTTTCAAAATGCTATCTCTATAGCATGAGTTTCTTTTGAAAAGCAGTTGCTTTTTTGTTGTTGAAATGTCATCTTCACCTGGAAGGAGTACAAAAAGTTTATTTTTTTCAAAAATGTCTGCTGTGTAGCATTCTACTGGTAACAAATGGGTTCCACGGAAGCAGTCACTATATTTTAAACACTTCTTTGTAAAACTAACAACGCCCTGAGAGCCCACCAAAAACTAATATTCATGGTCAACAGTGCTTCTAAGCAGTTGAACCTCTCATGATAGAAAACTTTTTTATGGTCACTGTATCTCATTACAAAGTATTTTAAGTACTTTACTGTTTAGTAGTCTTGTTTTCATAAAAGTAAGAACATCATTGATATTTTGTTCTCCTCTGACTCCAGATTCTTTGCTGCAATAAATTGCCTCTTGTTGATGCAGGAGATGAATTTCATTTGTGCTGCAATAGCTATCATCCCTACTAGATTGTAGTTTTTATTCCAATAACCGCATCATTTCTGGTTACATTTTCACATGTTTTCCATAAAACTTTTTTTTTTTTTAATTAAATAGTTAAGTGTTCATAACATAGCTTCTCTAATACGTTTCCTTCAGTGGCTCGTGAAGAGTAGTTTTTTGTGTATTTCATTATTGAAAGAGAAAGTAGCAAATACCAGAAGTTGGGATGTGATAGAAGCATCTGTACTTTCATCCAGCTATAGAGCAAACTTCCTACAGTGGATGATTTCTTCTAATAGTTGTTTCTTCAGATCTTCACCACTATTTTCTGTGTGTTTTTAAACAACATTTACTGACAAAGAAATGCACTTCAGTTTGTCACTGTAGTTTTCCATGCATTGTTTTAGCCATTTTTACAGTAGCAAAAGGTAAATTCTCTGATGGCATGTGGCATTTTTTTCTTTTTATCCTAGATAAAATAACCTCAAAATTGAGGCTGCTACACGTTTATCATTAAATGAAATTTTATAAAGTGCAGTATTGAGTATCACATGACTTGAAGCCTTCCTGGGAAAAATGAAGATTTGTCTTTATGTTCTGGATGGTTAGTTTTCATATGTCTCACTGAGTGTGGTGGCTTCGTGCTACCATTGGCCAGTGTCTCAAGGCTGGCCAGTACGCATATAGAGTGAGAGGAAGTCTTAACAGTGGTTTAACAATGGTGGGTGGAAATACCTATTTCAGGTAGTTTTGATAATTCAGACTTTTTTAATCCAACTCTTTCTCTTTCATGTCAGATGCCATTAGATTGTCACTTTTTTACCTTGTAGTGTGGCTGATGAAGAGCTTGTACAGGAGGAGGAGAAGTGCCAGCTCTGCCATTTTCTTTTTCACTTCCAATACAGTGTTAGTGTTACCTTCCACTATTTCTTTACAGGGCTCTTTTTAAACCAGTTCTTCATTTTGTAAATGTTTGTTTCATTAAAGCTAAGTAATACTGTCCATAAATCCATCTAATCAGGCAGAGGCAGTCTGTAGTCCATCTCACTGTACAAAAGAGGAACGGACTGATTGCGCTACTGTCACCACTCTGAGTTGTGGAACACAGACTTCGCCCGGGACCCCACACCTGCCATATATGACACAGGCCCCTCAAACATGTGGACTGAGTGAGCTTACTAGTGTCAAACCATACATTAAATGTTTGTAAAGCTGAATTTGTGGGTTTTGCAGGGGGGGTGGGGGTGTGTTTTGGTTTTTATTTCCTAGATTGTTACTTTATTGTGGCTTTGGTTTTGGGTGGGTTTTTTTGACTTGGTTTGGTTTTTTTGGATAAAAATAAATCTAAATAGAAGTTCCAGTATGTTCTTCACATACCCTCATGGGTTGTCTTGAACACCTTCTGGTTGTGTGCACCCCTCTTTGAAGACTGTATTCATGTTCCAGTGGTTTGTCTTGTCATAGAGGTGCAGTGAGGCTGGGAGAGGGGGAAGCTGTTTCTCTGTCATGAACACCTTAGGGTAAATAGTGCAGCTAAAAGATTGGTTCCTTAGAGGATGGTAAAGCCTTTAGGTAAATCCTGGTCTTCCTCACGTCAGCTAACAGATGAATGGATTGTCTTCCTCACTAAGGAGGCTGGCTTTCAGAGATAGTTTTGCAGTTAAGTCCTGAGGCAGGGTCACTGGGCTCTCCTCTTGTGATAGTGGGAAGCAATGACTCATTGTTAAGTTTTGTTTAGATCAGCACTGCATATGAAACAAAAATGAAAAGTACAAAGTCCTGGTGATGTTACATCTGCAGAGGCAAAGTGCTAGTAATGATTGTCTCTGTATGTTGAATTGTCTCAAACAAGTCTTTGCATGTTCTGGTGGATTTTTTGATTTTTAGAAAAATCTAGATTGGTCTGTGTTTTTACTTTATTGCTGCTGCTTTCTTTCATGTATTTTGTAAAAAACGGATAAGATACTCCGTTATATCAGAAGTTGATCACTGGTGTGGTCGGTTATTGGTGTAAAAGTTCTCTACATGAGATATGTATAGAAGCAAGAAAAAATCCAGTTGATAATCAAGTCTATTCTTTCTGCCTTGTAGATACAGAGATAATTAAGAAGTAACTCTTAGGCTGAAAAATTCTATTCAGTTTCTGTTTGAATACGTAGCTACTTTTGTTAGACAATAGAGGGTTTGGAGTTTTTTTGTTGTGTTGGTACAAAAAGGTTTTCTTTAAACTGCTGTGTTACACAAAATATTATCATTAGAAGTGCTAGACGAATTTATTTTTTTTTAAGTAGAAAAAGCAAGAGGACAGTCTGCACTCAGAAGTGTATAATACTTTAATCTTGGCAGAAACATGTTCTCTTTAGGATCTTTACAGTGACTTAAGTGGTAAGAAGAAAAATACTAATTTTCTCTCTAATAATGGAAATATTTTATATGCTGAAAACTGAGCACTTGAACTCTGTAGCTCTTAGTGTAGGATGTTTTTTGCCTTAGGCTCTGCATCACCGTTACTTTTCATTCAGAGCCTTTAAATTTCACTAGAGGAGAGTCTTTCGATGTGTGGACTGTGGCAGCTTTTGGAGATTTATAGGTATTACATGTAATACACTGCTGCTTAGTACTGTCTTAACGATCTCCCATTTGCCTTTATTCCATATGTTCATGCAAAGTTTACTTATTTATTACTTCACTTACTACATTCTTTGCAAACAGGAGCTTTAGGTTCCTGAGTTACAGTGCTGTCTTTGTAGAGTTATAGAGTGACTCTAAGTCAGTGTTCTGCTGAAGCCCAGGTTGAAACACTGTATGAAAGGACAAGATAAAATAAATATTCCATTTCTAATCCTCAGAGCTTGTCAGTTACTTTTCCTGTGGCCAGTGAGCCGTGAAGTTCTTCATATTTCAGTAGAAATGAAGCTGTATTTGTTAATCTTACCTGATTTTTTTATATGCACTATAAGTCTCTGAAGATATCAGGGAGTATGTGGTGCACATGGGGAAGTGTACAGGCAGAATCTCGTAGTTTCATACATCTGCATTACTTTGGATGATTATGGTTAAAGTAGGCTCTGATCAACATAGACTAGCCTTGAGTGTTGTAACTCCTATAGTACTTTCTAAGAGTTAATTTCAAACTCTTTTTTATGCATGTACACTACTATAGCATTCTACGTTTTGATAAATATTTCAGCAAGTCCTTTCTGTTTCCCTTGTTTTAAAATTACGTGCTGCTACTTGGTTTGTCTTTTCACCTTTCCTTGTGCTGATCTAATGCTGACTAAGGCCTTTGAATTTCATACTACTGTTTATTTTTTTGTGTACCAATTAGCTGTTAGTCTCTGGTAGACATTCTGCATTGTCCTTTATATATGGTGTCACTAGGGAAGCTCTAAACCAGCTGTGGTGGATGTTGCTATTTGTTCTTTGTTCCTGTTTCTTGTAATTTCATTACTTCCTCTCCCCATCCCTTTTACTTCTACCTACAGGTTTGTTTTGAAGTCTTGCATTTATTAGTAACGTGCTTGAATTAAGATTTTTACTCTCATTAGATACTACTGTGGTGCAGTTGAGTTGTATGAGTCTCCTCTTGTCCAAATCAGGCCAATCTATTGTGAGCAATTCTAGGGATTATGGAATTGCTCTTACTTTGCTGGTTCTTCTCATAAGCCTGATGAGAATTCATTACCTGAATACTAGCTTTGTTGAGAGCTAGCTAGCTAGCAAGATAAGGAGTCTGTGTGTTTTCTCTGAATATTATGTAATCCACATCCCTTGGTATTATTTGACAGTGACCTTAGATGATAGCTCATCTCTTTGTAAATAATAAGATTTAGCACTAGCTGGGTTTTTTGCATCCAACTCTACAGCAAATAGCATTATCCACTAGGCTTTCATTTTCATTATCTCAGGCCCTTTGGTTTTGAAATTACCGCTCCATTCTTCCTCTGAAGAACAATAGACAACATTTCTCATCAACTGTCTATCCCTGGAGATGTTCAAGAGCAGTCTGGATCTGGGTGATCTGATTTAGAGGTTGTAGTCACAGTGCCAGGTGGACAGTCGGTCTGGATGATCTTAAAGGTCTCTTCTAACCTTGACTCAATGAATCTATCCAGTCAGTGTAATTTTTGCTTACTTATCTAAATAATTGACTGGAAATTTTATTTTTTTCTTTCTGTCCTTGTTCTCCTTCCACCATTGTCTCCTGTTCACATGTTTCTCATAATATTAGCAAGTTGACCAAGATGGCTTATTCCAGTGTTAGTTTCCCCTTGCTACCTTAGAAAACAGGTACCTTGTTTTGGTTGCCTGTGGCTCTTTGTGTGATTGAACCTATAGTTAGCACTGTATTGATGTGTGTGAAGTATTTTACTGCTCTATGGAAAGCTAACTTAATTACCATCCATATGATGTAGTGTTTTGCATGTTATTATTGTCCTCTTTGAGCAAGTACTGCATGGAGGTATTTGATTCCTTTCCCCTCCTGCAAGGTTATGAAGCATTTACACATTTTTGGTGACTTTTTATCACCTTAACTTTTTCTGGTATTTACTTTTGTCTCTTCATGCTGAGTTTTTTTCTGTTTTCCTTCACTTATAGTTAGTGCTGCCTTCTGTAGTCCCACTGACATTTATAGCCCTTTGTTTTGCTGAGAAATGCAGTTGTTTTATAATGGTGTGATTTACCCAGTATTTAAGGTCAGACAACATTTCTGTACAAAAACACTATTACAGTGAAAATCTCTTTGGAAGATCATCATCAAGTGCCGTTAATTTCTGGCATAGTTTAACCTCTGGTCATGTTCTGTAGTGGATGACCTGCTTTATTGGCAGGTGAGGTCAGTGTTACAGCACCATGCCTGAAGTAAGCCTTTGATGAACAAAATGGAAATTTGGGAGCAGCCTTTTTGCTTCCCACTTTTCCTCTCAGCAGGTGCAAGGAAGCCTAGCAGCACACATCTCCCCCTCCAGAGCAAGGAGGTTTCACCATAGTCTAGAGTCTGTCTGCCTCTTTCTTTCGTCCCTGCGAGTTGCAGATGGCTTATGGAGGTGCAGCCTGCAGGGGTCTGTTTATGAATAGCTTCATTTCTTCTACACTGGCACAGTTTTACTGGTGCCAGCAAAAGCAGAAAGAGGAGTGGTTTTGCTTTGTTTTGTAGCTTTAAAATGTTGTCAGTTAAGTGTGTTCTAAGGCAGGTGATCAGTTTGCCCTCTCCCCTGCCCCACCTCCAGTGGTGTCAGCCAGATGAATTGTGCTGGCAGAGATTGTCTGGGCTTTGATACCACTTTTTAACATGTTTGAATCTGCTTCATGTTTACTCTGGTTTGTAAGCGTTTGCAGTCAATGTGTACAGAATTTAAAGTTGTTTTGCTATGTGATGTTTCTTTTCTCACTTTATCTTTGAAATATGGTACTGTTAATTTACTGACAACTATTACTAAAGTTCTAGCTCAGCTACTCTGTGAAGTTGTCCTAGAAAAACAAATGTAAGGTTTTTGAATGGTCATAAAAGAAATATTTATTGATCATTCTAAGTATGTTAAATCTGGTGTAAAACGAATATACAGGTGAAATAATCTGGCAGCTCAAGCGTATGCCAAGGAGAGTCCCTTGGCACAAGTCATACCACACATGACAAATTTGGAATTGTCTGCATGGGGAAATTGTCTTGTTATTTTAACAGAAAAACATGGTCTGTGTAGCTTTTTGTTTTCTCTTTTAAGCAGTACTGCTGATACATAAAGACTGAAAACAATCTTTAGTTGGACAGGTCTTTATGAAATAGACTTAACTGTTAAAATTGGGTTTGATGGAACTAAGCAAGGATTTGGAGGGGTGAAGGTGGGCAGTTTGTGCGGGTAAAAAACATTTTTATCATATTTTATTTCCCTTGCTTGACTCTACCGTATTAATTTGAATGGTTTTGCATTATCTTTCCTTTTTTTGGCTTCACAGAGAGTATCTGATTACACTTTGAATTTTTACTTCCTGTATATTTTTAACTTTATTAATCTGAACTTATCATCTGTGTCATTTCTGTGCTACCTGTTTGTCTGGTCTAACTTAATAATTGGTTTATACGTGAAGCTAGGGCAACCTTATTTTTTTCTTTTAATTCTCTTACCTTGGCAGTTGTGTAATATTCTACTAACTTGCCGTTGCAGCCGATCAGATGATGATTCTGGGTCAGCATCAGGTTCTGGATCTGGTTCAAGCTCTGGAAGCAGCAGCGATGGAAGCAGCAGCCAGTCAGGCAGCAGTGACTCTGACTCTGGTTCAGAGTCAGGCTCTCAGTCAGAATCAGAGTCTGACACATCTAGAGAGAAGAAACAAATTCAGTCTAAACCACCAAAAGTTGATGGATCTGAGGTAAACAAGACAAATAAATGAACCCTGTGAGGGAAAGGAGGGGGAAATATTAAAAAAAATCTTTCTGTGCAGTTATAGTTTCAAGAGCAGTGTTCATTTAAAAAAATAAAAGAACCTAATGAAATGGTTTTAATTAGATTTTAACTTGATTGGATTAGTGAATGCACTTCCCTATCTGCCTTAAACACTGGGCAAATTTTTCATATGCAAATACTCGAATTTGTGCTTTTAAAATTCTCACATTTATAGATGTGAGAATTATAAACACTCATAAGTATTTTGAGTTGAAAGCCTACCTAAATTTCATCAGAGTGAAGCATACCCTAATTTATTGGAATTTACAGAAGATAGACACATGTAATGTTATTTCTGAAACATTTTTACATTGTTTTGCTGGCATTTGGTTTCCTTGTATCAATAATTTACATTTTTTTCTCTAATGCTTGGTTTCCTTGCATCACTACATGATGGTATAAAAATTTCAAGCTTACATACAGGCTTTCTTTATCAATAAGTCAGCTAAAGGCAGGAAAAAGTGGTGTTTAGAAATCCCTTGAATCCAGTGGGCCAGAATTAACTGCACTCTCCTATGTTGTGTTGTATGGACTGTACTGGAGTGTTAGACCATATTTATGAAAGGTAGTAGTGTATTAGTTACCACAAGAATTGAAGACTGTTAAGAATTCTCTGTTATTGTTTTTTCATGTTCTTTGGTATTACTATATGAAACAAAAACATAGCAGTTAAGTAGTCTGAAAGAATTTATCTGTGTCAGTTTAACACTGTACTTTTTCAATGTTTTAGCTTGACAATACCTACACAACTATTGTTAAATGTGTTGTAGTAATTGTCCTGGCAATTAATGTATAGCATTCTGTTTTACAAAAATCTTACCACTTTAAAAAGCTAGCTGTTAGTTAATGCAGTATTTTTTAGTGAATTCTTGGATAAAGATCAGTCTTAATAGGATGCTACTTAGGAAAAGTAAATATATGGTAACCTGGAGACTCGGTATGTTTAACTGACTTGGCATCTCTGTTCCTGTTTAGTTTTGGAAGTCTAGTCCGAGTATACTTGCTGTGCAAAGATCAGCAGTGCTCAAGAAACAACAGCAAGAACAAAAGGCAGCCTCATCAGACAGTGCTTCAGAAGAGGTGATTAACATAATTCAGATTTTTAAAATGTAAATATGCCTGTCTCATTGTCTTATATTTTAGAATAAAATTAGTAGGGCCAATTTGTATTCTCTGAGTGTGCGTAGAAGTCTGGGTTTAGTCTGTAACTGTAACATTTGAATAACTGACAGTTTTATAAGAAAAATCAAAATATCTCTAGTTACTTGTTTTCAAGTGAGTTGTCCCAAAATTATAGCAGCTTCAATCCTGTGCTATTTTTAGGTAGATATTCTGTGTTGTCTTAAGCCACACAGTACTGCTTTACATTGTTTCTTGAGTTTTGTAAAGACAGATACAAACGCTAAATTTTTTCAGTTTGTTTCTATATAAGGTGGCTGCTGCAGTTTTCAAATATTCCATATAGAGTAGAAAACTATGTTTTTATACATTTTATAATAGTTACCACAAAAGAATTCTTGTATTTTAAGAATGAGGCCTGTATTTCAGGTATTTCAAAATGTGGATCATAGGCTGAAGAAATGTTGACTTCATGCAGTATGAACATCTTTTAAGAACACTAGTCTGAACTATGAAATGAAAGTTAGTTGTAAAGCAGTCTTTTAGTCCTTCATTACAAAGGCCATGCTAAGTAGTCACAGTCATTTGATTGGATTTCTGTTTCTGTGTGGTTTAGCAGCTCATGATTTAAACTTAAAATTTAATCACCTGTCATTAAAACATTAATTTACACCTGTTGTTTTTTTTTTTTTACTCTCTCCCTGAAAGATACTTTTCAGGATAAAAGTTAATCTAAACTTAGGCCAATAAGATTTGCTTTAGCAAAATCTAAGTTTAAGAGGATTCTTGTTTTTTCTTTGAGTGTAAAGAAAGAAAAGGCATGGTATTCTCAGAGTTTTCTTAAACTGCTATTTTAATGTGAAACAATTTGGAAGGTGAGAAGGTTCATTCTCAGGGTAGGAGATTTTATTAGAATTTCGATAGAACCGTCATCTTGGTTAATGTGAGGCTGCTTAAACCATGACCATGTGTGTAGTTGCAATGTTAATTTTTTAAGATGGGCTTTTTTGTGATGTTCTCCAGAGCTGTTCTGGCACAGCATATTCTTAGATGGATAAATACAAAAACAATAGCAGGCTTTATCTCATTCTGTATTAACATCTACACTGGGGGGGATGAAGAGGGTAAAACATGAATCATATGCCTCCAATATGGAGGTGGAAGCTGATTTATCTTTTAGGTGTTAAAAGTACTTAATTACTTTTGTGATAATGAATTGGGTTTGGGTTTTTTTCCTTCACCTGCAGGACTCCTCAAGTAGTGAAGATTCAGCAGATGACTCATCCACTGAAAACAAGAAGAAAAAACATAAAGAGTAAGATATTTTCATAAGTATTAACACAGATTTTTTTATCATAGAGACACATGCTCATAATTTTTACTTCATTTCCTCATCCTTGAAATGCTGATGTTCTCTTTTTAATTCATCTTGGTCTTTCATTTCCAGTTTTGTAGTTTGTAAAATAGACTCTCAAATAAACATCTCTATTATATTAGTTTCTTAGCAAAAGAGTCTACATTATTGAAAACATTAATCAGTGCTTTTATTTTTAAAATACTTTGTTGCAGTTTATTTTTGAGCTGAAGGCCCTCTCAAAAAATTCATGTAGAAATGGGTTGTCTCACAGCAAATTTAAATTATAATCCCTTAGTTAATGCCAGATTCTTTTAGTTTGGGTTTGTGTGGGGTTGTTGGTGTTTTGGATTTTTTTCCCTCTCTGGCATGTTTAAAAGGTTTTGTACTTTTGATAGTAAATAACTTTATTAACTAGCAAAGAGCTTTTACTGAAAGTAGGCTCCTTCTAAATGATAGGTTATATGTTGTAATTGTGACAGTTATGGGGAGTCAGTGACCTGTGTCTTTTATGAGCGGTGTGTAGAAATTGAGCCATTCTATCAGTCTTCATCTCCCAGTTCATAAATCTCCTCAGGGTTAAGTGTTGCCAGTATAATATCTTCAGAAAATGTTAGTTGGGTGGAAAAACAAAAGGAGACATAAATAAAAGCACTCTACAAAATGGTACTTTTTTTAGCAATGGGCTATTATTCACACTGTTTTGTTAGTTATGAATTTGGTTGCATCTAATAGCGTACTCCATTCAGGAAAGATATTAAAGTTCAGGAAACTGTAACTAAATAACTTCATGGATGCAGTGCTTGAATGTTTATCCTGTGGCTCATATGAGAAAGTCTGTCGGTAGTTGTTATCTGACGGGCAGATCAGAGATTTCTCAGTATATGAATCAGTACATGTTCAAGCCTTAAAGGATGGTGGTTTCTATCTGTTTATTATATTTCCAAAGAAATACAGGTTGTGGATTCATGTCATAATTTTTTAATTTACTGCTTGTAGAAGAAGTATTCTTTAAGGACAGCACCAAGGAATTCCAGTGACTCCAGACAGAAAGTCAGCTTCACTGGGGCCCAGTGTAAATGCCTGTCTGGTAACATAAGCAGCGTGGGGAATAAATGGGATGAATGAGGGATATGTGCACGCCTGCAGGGCTCTGTCTAACTGGCATCATGACTGCTGTGACTGGAGTCTTGGAAGGATACAGGCTCTTCAGGAAGGTCAGGCTGGAAAGACTACGAGGTGCTGTTGCCCTCCATGTCAATTAGCAAATGAAGTGTATGGAGCTTGCCCTGGAAATGGATGACTAAGAGCTTATGGATCAGGATCAAAGGGAGGGCAGGGACAGGTGACATTATAGTGAGGGTCCCCATTATAGTGGGTTGCCTAATCAGGAAGACCAAGCCAATGAGGCCATATACAGACAAAGAGGAGCAACCTCACATTCTCCAAGTGATACAGAAGCCAGCAAGGAGAGGTGCTATGCAGGATCTTATTCTCACCACCAAGGAGGGGTTGGTGGGAATGTGAAGCTCAAGCGTAGCCTGGGCTGCAGTGACCAGGAAATGGTAGAGCTCAAGATACTCAGGACAGTGGGGAGGATGCACAACAAACTCACTGGACTTCAGGAGTGCAGATTCGCCTCTTCAAGCATCTCCTTAGCAGTGTCAGAGTACAGAGTCCTAGAGGGAAAAGGAACCCAGGAGAGCTGAATGATACTCAAGGATTGACTCCTCCAGGTTCAAGGGTAATGCATCCCTCTAATGAGGAAATCAGAGAAGAACATCAGGAGGCTTGCAGGGATGAACAAGAAGCTCCTGGACAAACTTTAACTGGTAGCTTACCAACAATGGAAGTAGGGAAAGGTATCCTGGGATGATAAAGAGTTTGTCTGAACAGCCAGGGATCTGATTAGGAAATCTAAAGCACCAGCAGAAGTGAATTTGGCCAGGGATATCAAGGTTAACAAAAAAATCTTATTTAGGTACGTCAGGGATAAATGAAAGACAAGGGAAAATGTGGGCCCTCTCAGGAAGGATATGTGATAAAAAATTAGATGGAGATTGACCATTGTTGTGGTCAACAGCCCAGTGTCACAGTGGAGGTCGTGGAAGAGTGTCATTCCTCAGGAGATGCTATTGGGAACAGTGCCATTTAACATCGTCATCAGAGTCATGAACAGTGGATTGAGGGCATCCTCAGCAAATCTGAACATGGTACCGAGGTGTGTGGTGCAGCTGACACCAAGCTGGAGGGTAAGGGATGTCATCCAAATGAAGCCTGGCCAGGCTTGAGAGGTGGACCTGTGTGAACCTTATGAAATGCAACAAGGCTAAGTGCAAGGTTCTGCACCTGGCTCAGGGCAATCCCAAGCACAAATACAGGCTGGGAGAGAATGCATTGAGAGCAGCCCTGAGGAGAAAGATGTGGGGGTATTTGATGGATGAAAAGCCCCACAGGAGTAATCAGGTGCACTGGCAGCCCAGAATGGAAACTGTCCTGGGCTGCTGCACAAGCAGAGTGGGCAGCAGGTCAAGGGAGGTCATTCTGTCCCTCTACTTTGCTCTTGTGATACCCCACCTGGAGTACTGTATCCAGCTGTGGGTCCCCCAACAGAAGAAGGATGTGGACCTGCTGGAGCACATCCAGAGGAGGTCACTAAGATGACCAGAGATCTGGAACACATCACCTGTGAAGACAGACTGAGATTGTAGGAGCTATTCAGCCTGTTGAAGAGAAGATTTCTGGACATACCCTTAGCACCTTCCAGGACCTAAAGGAGGGCTATAAGAGAGCTGAAGAGAGTCTTCTCACAAAGGCAAATAGTGATAGGACAAGGAGGAATGGTCTTAAGTTGAAGGAGGGTAGATTTGGATTAGCTGTTAGGAAGAAATTCTTTACAATGAGAGTGGCAAGGCACTGAAACAGGTTGCCCAGAGAAGCTGTGCATGCCACATCCCTGGAAGTATTCAAAGCCAGGTTGGATAGGGCTTTAAACAACCTGGTCTAGTGAAAGTGTCTATGTCCAGGGCAGGTGGGTTGGAGCTAGATGATTTTTAAGGTCCCTTCCAACCCAAACCATTCTGTTTATGAAGACATTCTGTACCACTATCTCTGTGTCATCTGTACAATAGATGTATTTGGAATGACTGAAACAATGACAATGTAATTTCCTGCAGGAGACAATGTCCTGAAAGACAAGAAAGGGAAGAGGGATCAAAACACCTATTCCTAGGCTTCCTGATTCAAAATTTAAGGGAGATATTTCTTGGTATATTCCAGTTTTGATGAGCAGTATTACTGCTCTAGCACCCTGGTCAAGTAGACCTAAACCTGATGTTAGTATAAAAGTTTATCAGTGTCTCAGCAGTGTATGCCAGACTCTTTTTTTGTTGTTGTTTTTTCTTGTGCATTAAGCTATTTAGATTAAATTTGCCTGTATAATGTCAGAGCGTGAATCAAGTTACTGTCATCACTGCATATGTCTTTCCTGTCGTGAAGTAGAAGATCTCAGTTAAGCAGAATTCAGGAGATCCTGATGATCAGTCACAAGCGTCTTACTCATGGTACCATGCCTGGCTATCAAACGCTAATGTGGGAGCTTTTGGGAGCCAGTGCCACTGAAAGGTTACTGCAGTTCAGGTTTTTCTGAGTGTTTCTCACAACTGCCTTTATTATTTTTTGGTTCTCATGCCAAAGTTGCTGACTCTTCACATGGGACACAGGGGCCATAGGCACTAGACGGTATGGGTCTCTGCAGAATATGGTATGACAGCACTTTATAATTTGAGCACGTGTTAGTTCTGATTACTGTGTATCTTTCCAGTTAGACTTGTTAAGTACTTTGTTTTCTTAATATCAACTCATTTGTCATGCTAAATTTACACTGTTGTTATTTGAGATTTTAAATCTACTTGATAACAGAAAAGTAGTCCAATTCCCATTGGTCATTTTTTTAATTATCTAGTGTTCATTGATGACAGTTTTCTGTCTCTTCAACTGAAAAAACTTTAGAGATTTTTTTTTTTCTGGGAAGAATGTTGAAATTACAGCAGATCCCTTGAGGATGAATGACTATTCTTAAAAAACTAATAATGTAAATTACTGTTTTGTTTTTCAATATGTATAGTGAAGACTGGCAAATGTCAGGATCTGGGTCAGTATCAGGAACTGGTTCTGAATCTGAATCGGAGGAAGATAATGAGAAAAGCAGTTGCGAAGAGAGTGAATCTGACTATGAGCCAAAAAACAAGGTCAAAAGCCGGAAACCTCCGACCAGGTAAGAAGTCAGGCATTTGGATACTCTGGTACTATTTCTAATAAGCAGTTGAGTATTTACACAATACGTATGACTGAAAACGTTAAAGCTTTTTCTTTTAAAAAGAACCTTTTTTTTTAAAATAATAATAATATAATAACATGTTAATGCTTTCTTCTGAATACCTTTTCCTGTCTGCTTTAACTGAAAGTGGAGTAACTGAGCATGCGTGAAATATGGGTATTCAGAGAGCAGCGAAGTAGATTTATTGTCGCTTTTGAAACATTGTTGTATCTTACTGTCTTTAAGAATTAAGCCAAAAAGTGGCAAAAAGAGCACAGGACCAAAAAAGAGACAACTTGATTCATCAGAGGATGAGGAGGAAGAAGATGATGATGACGACGATTATGATAAGAGGGGATCTCGTCGCCAAGCAACAGTCAACATCAGTTACAAGGAAGCTGAAGAAACCAAGACAGATTCTGACGATTTGCTGGAAGTTTGTGGAGAAGATGTCCCACAACCTGAAGAAGATGAATTTGAAACTATAGAAAAGTTTATGGATAGTCGAGTTGGCCGAAAAGGAGGTATTTTTTTTTCAGTGGTCTTAAGATCCTGGTGTGCATTGTGGTGCAACTTTGGCAAATCTCAGCAATAGGTCACCTGTGAGGTTTATAAACAGCAATAATTTTAAAGTTACCAAAAAGTTACATCGTTTAACCTTTCATATTCATAAGGACGTACCTTTTTAAAGTCCCTTCTAAGTATTGCAGAGAGAAATATAGAAAAATTGCATGCCTAAGTAGAAAATAAAAATTGAACATAGCTCTGTATTGCATAAATGCACACTGTATTGTTTTGCCACTATTTGTACACTTCAGTGATACTTGATCAGTATAAATTATATACAGTGGACTGGAGAATGTGGACTAAATGGGAGAGTTGACTAATAGTCTGCATGCTGAAAGATGGTGTTGGCATTGACATCATTATTTCAGTAACTCCTGTACAAATATAGAACAACATGTGGAATGGCTACAAAATGCATCTGACATTCAATGGTGCACTTGTATGTGAATAATGGTAGGCATATAATATTTCCAGTAGTAATGGGATGCAGTGCCTGACAGTTCTGCTTGTATAAGAGTCTGCAGGTTAAAATCATGGAATCATAAAATGTTTTGGGTAGGAAGGGACCTTAAGTTCATCAGTTTCAACCCTTCTACTGTCAGCAGGGACAATTTCCACTAGACCAGGTTGCTCAGAGCCCCATCCAACCTGGCCTTAACATTTCCACAGATGGAGAATCAACAGCTTCTCTGGGAAACCAGTTATAGTGCCTCACCACCTTCACTGTAAAGAATTTCTTCCTAATACCAAACCTAAACCCACCCTCCTTCAGTTTAAAGCAATTACACCTTATCCTGTCACTTACTCCTTGTCCTACCACTGTGTACCCATGTAGAAGATCTATCTCTAGCTTTCTAGGCCTCCTTTAGGAACAGGAAGGTGCTGTAGGTCTCCCTGGAGCCTTCTTTTCTCCTACATAACAGCCCGAACTCTCTCAGCCTGTCTTCCTAAGTAAGGTGCTCCAGACCTCTGGTCATCTTAGTGACCTCCTCTGGATGTGCTCCAGCAGGTCCACATCCTTCTTCTGTTGGGGGACCCACAGCTGGATACAGTACTCCAGGTGGGGTATCACAAGAGCAAAGTAGAGGGACAGAATGACCTCCCTTGACCACTCTGCTTGTGCAGCAACCTAGGACACAGTTTCCTTTCTGGACTGCCAGTGCACCTGGTTACTCCTGTGGGGCTTTTCATCCACCAGACTCACCCAAGTCTTTTTCCTCAGGGCTGCTCTTAATGCTTTCTCTGCCCAACCTGGGATTGCCCTGAGCCAGGTGCAGAACCTTGCACTTGGCCTTTTTGAGCTTCATAAGGTTCACACAGACCCACCTCTCAAGCCTGGCCAGGCTTCATCTGGATGACATGCCTTCACTCCAGCTTGGTGTCAGCTGCACCACATAGTTTAGTGCCATGTTCAGATTTGCTGAGGATGCCCTCAATCCCACTGTCCATGACTCTGATGATGACGTAAAATGGCATAGTTCCCAATAGCAACTCCTGAGGAATGACACTCTTCCACGACCTCCACTGTGACATTGAGCTGTTGACTACAACTCTTTGAATGTATCATCTGTTTCTTAACTGCCAGATAGTCCAGTTGTCAAATCTGTATCTCTCCAGTTCACAGACAAGGATGTCATGCAGAACAGTGTCAAATGCTTTGCACAAGTCCATCTGTAGGACATCTGTTGCCCTTCCCTCCTCCTCCACTGCTGTAACCCCAGTTGTAGAAGGCCATCAGACTTGTCAGGGGTGGTTTGCCTTTAGTGAAGCCATGTTGGCTGTCACCAGTCACTTCCTTATTTCCCATGTGCCTTAACAGTTTTTAGGAGGATCTGCACTACGATCTTGCCAGGCACTGAGGTGAGGCCGCCCAGCCTGTAGTTCCCTGGGTCTTCCTTCTTTCGCTGTGTTAAAAATCGGGTTTATGTTTCTCCTTTCCAGTCAATGGGAACTGAAACACCATGACTTCTCAAATGTGATGGGCAGTGGCTTAGCCAGTTCCTCCACCAGTCCCCTCAGGACTCGACAACGTCTCTCATCAGGTCCCATGGACTTTTGCACCTTCAGTTTCTTTAGCTGGTCTCAGATGTGATCTTTTCATACAGTGGGTAATTCTTTATTCTCCCAGTTCCTGTCTGCCTCATTTGGTGTGGCAGCAGCACTTGATTGTGAAGAAGGAGGCAAAATGGTTGTTGAGTTACCTCTACCTTCTCCATGTCCTAGGTAACTGATTCTCCTTGAGGATCCATACTAGGATTCTAATTATAAAAATAAACTAACAAAAAACCCCCATGTAAACCCTGAGCCCCTTGCATTTCAGGGCTGCCTTTCTCCATTAGTTATACCCACTGTCTAAAGTTTTTGGCTGCTCTCAAAACTTCTAATCTTCCTCTCAAATTCTTTCTGCAATGCAGAATCACATATTCTAGCATATCCTCCTCCAGTGCTTGGTGTTACTGCTGTGGTCAGAGTCTTAGGAACTGAACTTCTCACATTCTTCCTACTCAGATAATATTGCTGCTTGTGATGCTTTTTGGTGTTGCCTCTTTTTTTGACTATCTGGCCCCAGCAGCTGGGGTTCATTTCCTTATCAGGCTGTTCTTACAAAAATGAGCCTGTTTACTGCTGCTGCTGTACAGTCAGTACTTAATTTACATTTTTGCCCAGTAAGATAACAGAGGCGGAAAAAGTAACAAAACATGTTTAGAAAGAAACAGATTTCTAGTGTCTCTAGTAGTAGGTTCGCTGTATCTCAAGGTTGACGAAGCATAACATGAGATGTCTTTTGTGTGCTCAGAGATGGGAGTAACATAACAGATGATAGCAGCGTTAGTGGAGCATTGCCTGGTGACTTCTTTAAAAACTAGGAATGCAAATAAAATTCTCACGAGGAAAGATATTGCAGGACAGGTGTAGAAATTTTATTGCTTTTTAATTCTCTTTTGATTACTTGCACTTGTGTTGACACACCTGCATTATAATTGTTCAAATACTCACGAGTACTGTAGATGCTAGTGAAGTATACGCTCATCTAAAAGTATCATCAGTTACTTTCGTTGTTACATTTCTAACTGGTTAACTTATGGCACTTACTGAAGGCTTATGATGTGGTTTCTTTCTCAGCCACAGGTGCTGCAACCACCATCTATGCAGTTGAAGCAGATGGTGACCCAAATGCTGGGTTTGAAAAGTCAAAGGAGCCAGGAGAAATACAGTATCTCATTAAATGGAAAGGTTGGTCACACATCCATAACACTTGGGAAACTGAGGAAACACTGAAGCAACAAAATGTTAAAGGAATGAAGAAACTGGACAATTATAAGAAAAAGGATCAAGAAACAAAGCGATGGTGAATATTTTTATGTAGACTTCCATGATACTTATTTTGAAACAATATAGATGCTCTATTGTGTTTCTGAGACCTGTTGCCTGGTTTTGAGGGCATAATTTTGAGTGTCTGTGCAACAGGAAGACAAAAACTTTAAAAATTTAGGCCTCTTTAATATGTTCCTGTAAGATAATTTTCTGAACCTGAAGATAATTTTCTGAGTTGTGTTTGTGTGTGTTTTAAATGGATTTTTAACAAGATGGGTGATGTTTAAAAATAAATAATAAATTGGACCTTTTACTAATTTTTCCATTATACTTTGATCAGAGGTCTTTAGGAATTGCTGCAGGGATCAGTGTTTTCTTGGTGACTTAGCCACTCTTGATTACTTTGAATAATTCTTGGCTCAAACCTGAGGTTCAAACCTGAGAACAAAAACCTGAAGAAGTCCATGCATTTTAAAGTCACGTTTTTAGTGTTCAGTTTTATTAATATATTTAATATATTCAGTGAATGCTGGTGGATTTTTGGCAACTAATCATAAGATGGATTCTTACAGAGTGAGCCACTCTGAATGCTGTTCCATGAAAATACCCTGTAAAGTACACTGCTTGTCAAGAAATTCAAGTCCTGCGGCTACCAGTGGTATTAGTTATGCAGCTCATGGAGAATACTTATTCTCAACAATCAGTATTCTCAGTCATTAATGATGAGGCACCCTGGCCAGATGCAACCACTTTTTACGTTGTCCCTTCCAAAAAACTTTCTAAGCAAGATTCCTATGGTGCTTACATTCACAGCTATAGAATTCCTGATTTTTTGTAGTTTAAAACTATACAGCGTATTAAGTGTTGTAAATTAATTCCTATTACAGGCTGAAAAATGCTTCTCCAGAAGATGTGGAATATTACAACTGCCAACAGGAGCTTACAGATGATCTACATAAACAATATCAAATAGTGGAAAGAATAATTGGTATGTTACAAACTTGTAGACAGAAAATAAGACTGAGAATTCTGTATGTTCTCAGCTTATGTTGTATTGGTAGTTAAGAAGTTTAGAATATGGGTATCACTGACTTTCTAATCCAAAAAAAAACTTCAGATAAAGAGAAAAGTTGTCATACCGTCTGTCTGTGAAGCTAGCTTCTGTTGTATTATTACTTAAAATGAATGTTTTCATAGGGTGCAGAAGTAAAAAGCTGGTCAATTCTCTCTGGTATATTTCTGCAGCTCATTCAAATCAGAAATCAGCAGCTGGTTATCCAGATTACTACTGTAAATGGCAGGGTCTGCCTTACTCAGAATGTAGCTGGGAAGATGGAGCTCTCATTGCCAAAAAGTTTCAGGCACGCATTGATGAGTACTTCAGCAGAAATCAATCCAAGACCACTCCCTTTAAGGATTGCAAGGTGAGTTTGTAATTCACGATGTATTTATGAACAGTTGTACTGGGTTTGACTGACATGGAATTCATTTTTGTTACAGCAGTCTCTACAGCCTGTGTTGTAGATTTGTGACCTAAATGGGTTTGATAACAGACAGGTGTTTTGGCTGCTGCTGAACAGCTCTTGCACTGTATCAAGGCCTTCTCTGTGCTTTGTTTCATCCTCACCATGAGTGGGCTGGGAGGCAGCACAGCAGTACAACTGACCCCTAACTGACCAAAGAGACACTTGGTGCTACTTACTGTCAGCAGTAAAACTGAGTGAGCTCAGCAAGAGGTGCTTGGAGACTTGCTGGTCATCAGTTCCGCTGGTGAATTAATGTGTGACTTGCCTTCTGTCACATGGGGGGTTTTTTCTTTGTGGGTTTTTATTTTGGTTGGGTGAGTGGTTTTTTTTTTTCACCCAGTAAACGTCTTATTTTGACCCACTCTCCCTTTCACCTTGTCAGTTCTCTCCCCTGTCCCTCTGGAGTGGGAACCAAGCAACTGGCTGGCAGCTTGGCTGCTGGCCAGAGTCAAGCTTCCACACCAGTTGCAGTAGTAAAAAGGTGAAATTCTTCTATCAATTCAGATATGAGATACATACTATGAATTTTTCTAGAAGGTTTTTCAGAATAGCAGTAACGATGTATAGTACTACATATAGAAAATAGCACCACTAAGAGTAGTTTTTTGTAGATACCAGTTCCGTGCATTTTTATTAGCATTCAAAGGTGGGTTTGTTTAGTATTGTAGTGTATTTTGTAAGTTAACTTCGTATGAGTCACTCCTGTTGTGAAATTTAGATTAGCAATCAAAGTAATTTCAATTTGCAAATCACTAGGTAGTTTTATATGGCCTTGATTTTGTAGATAAAAACTAAAAGTTGATGACCTAATGGATACTTACTGTTATTTTTTCTATCAGAAGTCATTTTGGTAACTGCAGTCAGTAGTAGGACTGGTGATCAGTTTGCTTTTCACAGGTCCTAAAACAGAGGCCAAGGTTTGTTGCACTGAAGAAACAACCATCTTACATTGGAGGACATGAAAGTCTTGAGTTAAGAGATTATCAGTTAAATGGATTGAATTGGCTTGCTCATTCATGGTGCAAGTAAGTATAGTCTGAAGAGATTTTTTTGTTTGTGAATTGTAAGCATTTGTAAAACATTTTCATACTGTAAGCTCAAAGTAGAGATCTGAGGGGAGTGGTTTTGCTTTAAGTAATACCAAAACTTACTGTTCTGTAGCTGTTCTCAACAAAAAGCAGATCTGTTGTTACTTTGCTTTTAGTTTCTAAATGATAAGTCATATTTTTAGAAAAGTGAGCAAACCAAAAACAATACAAAAAAACCAGAGCAAGCTCTTCTTAAATGTCAACATTAGTGTTATACGTCTAAAATAATACTCATAAGGAATACTTGCAAGCTTTTTGTTAATTTAAGGAAGGAGGGGATTGGAAATAACTTTCATGGAAAAACAATAGAAGTAAGTTTCTTCAGAATGTATAGTTGCAAAATACTGAAAACGTGGATCAGCGGGTCTTACACTCAGAAGAGAATATTTTCATTTTATCTAATCCTTCCCCCTCTCTACACCTCCCCTGAATTGTTTTGTTTTGTTTTGTTGTTTAGAGGGAATAGCTGTATTCTCGCAGATGAAATGGGTCTGGGTAAAACAATACAAA
The DNA here is from genome assembly GCF_003031625.1 of Empidonax traillii. Taxonomy (NCBI): domain Eukaryota; kingdom Metazoa; phylum Chordata; class Aves; order Passeriformes; family Tyrannidae; genus Empidonax; species Empidonax traillii. The sequence continues at coordinate 164,077 of NW_020955197.1, forward strand.
CAATTTCTTTCCTGAACTACCTGTTTCACGAACATCAGCTCTATGGGCCTTTCTTGTTGGTTGTGCCACTTTCTACCTTGACGTCTTGGCAAAGAGAAATTCAGACTTGGGCTCCTCAGATGAATGCTGTAGTTTACTTGGGAGATATAACTAGCAGAAATATGGTGAGTGTCTCTCTTTATCATTGGAAAGTCTTGTGCATAAAAAGACTCACCTTTTTGATTAGGACTGAGCAAATATTCCCTGAAGCCCTGTGACTTCAAGATGCAAATTAAAAGGTTAGATTTTGATCTGATGTAAATGTGTGTGAGAAATTTCCTTTCTGCTTAATAGTAAACAGAATTAAAAATTTAGTCTTGTATTTGAAAACGAATTGTCTTCTTTCATGTGGTTATTTAGGTGGATATAGTACAAATAAATAAGAAAGTGAGTCATGAGCTTAGTTTATTTTCTGAAAGGTTGTTGGTTTGTTTTCTTAACATTAGTAATCCTATCCATGAAAGCAAAATGTTATTGTATATGTCATATATGTGTGTATATATATACACACACACACATATATAAAATGTTAATATGGGTTTTGGCGTTCTGTTTTGTTATATTATTGTATGCTATTAAACATCTACATCACTGCAGTGCTAAAATTGATTCCAGTCAACAAGACTTTTTTTCTGTAGCTTATAGTTTTGATTCTTTTTGTAGATAAGAACTCATGAATGGATGCATCCACAGACCAAGAGATTAAAATTTAACATACTTCTAACAACATACGAAATTTTGCTGAAGGATAAGGTAATTACACTTCTTTGGGGAGATAAAATAATTTCTATAGTATAGAATTCTCTTTAGACCTTCATGTATTTTGTTTGTTGGTCATTAAATTTATGGAGAGTGTTTGGGGTTTTATTTCTTTGGAGGGACTTATCTTTTTTAAGCACTTCAGGATTTTATGTATGTGTGGTAAGGCTTTCAGCCCTTTTCCATATTTTGAAGTGGTTAACACTTCGTTTTCTCCAATTTTCTTGAGTCTCATTAATTCTCTCCCATCTTCAAACTTTACCTCTTTGCAGACCAGCCTCAAGGAGCTGAAAAAGAACCCAACCCCTAGCCCCAAATATGATACAGAAATATGAAATCCCATATAGTTTTTCTGTGATACTTTGCAAACAGTATATGTGTACATGTATTAATACAGTCTCCATAGTGGTAGTACACAGAGTTATTGTTGATCTTCCTAACAGTATGTGTAAATTTTTACAGATATTCATGAAGCAGAACATTTTTACTTTGTACGTGCTGGGAAGAAATCAATAGTGATTTTTTTTTTTTCCTGCCATGTAAATATTAATGTGGGTCAGACTTTTGGCCACTTCTTGAAATTATAAATTTAAATTGGCTTTCTTGGGATGTCTGCATGCTTTTCATTGAACCTGGCAAGTGTAAAAACCATAATTAGTACTAAAAACATATAGCTGTTCATATTTTATTGAAATGAATCAAGAAATTGTGCTGTTTATAGCTTGATTATATAATGTGGGAAAATTGTAATGTGTTCATTTGTGTAATGTTTTCTCCCCTTCTTCATTTCTTGAAGTCATTCCTGGGTGGTCTGAATTGGGCATTCATAGGAGTTGACGAAGCTCATCGTTTAAAAAATGATGACTCTCTTCTGTACAAAACTTTAATAGACTTTAAGTCTAACCACCGTCTTCTTATTACTGGAACCCCTCTGCAAAACTCCCTCAAAGAGCTTTGGTCTTTGTTGCACTTCATCATGCCGGAAAAGTAAGAAAAGAGTTTTTGTCAAGTGGTGCATATCTTTTCATGCTGCTTCAAGTAAATAATTGTATTGATAAATCAGAACATTGAAAAAAGGCTTCATCTTAGCCTAAGAGGAGTACTGTATGGATTTACTCAGGGGAAATAGAATGGAGTCTTTTATTTGTTAGCACTGTTAATGAAAACAAATATGTTCCAAGATGCCCAGTATCCTGTGGTTCAATCAGATGGCTACTTTTCCCATACGTTTGGCATGCAGTAAGTTTACTGTATTGACCTTATTTTGTATTAATCTGTTTAGACCTAAGGTAAATTAGTGATTGTGTGTGAAAGCACATGTTCCTGTCAGACATCTTGTTAGTGCTGAGCACTATAGCTCTATTCAAGCCGTGGATTGTAGTGACTTCTTGGAATTTTACAAGCAAAGCTACTGTGGCTGAGTGGCTTCATTTGATCACAAAGTCTGTTCTACGCTGTTAGGACAGACTTTGTGATGAAAACACACTTCAGCTAGACTGTACAAGCTGTAACACATAAGTAGATTAATAAACAAAACAGAAGGGAGTAGGGAAGAAATCTGAATGTGTGTGTGCTCTTATGGTATATTTATACGTGTTGTGTGTTTGTTACCTTTCTTCTTGAATTTTGCTTCATCAGGTTATTTACATCATGTCGCTATTTTGTGCTCATGCTTTATTGTGTTAAAGGTTTTCCTCGTGGGAAGATTTTGAAGAGGAGCATGGCAAAGGGAGAGAGTATGGTTATGCAAGTCTTCACAAAGAGCTTGAACCATTTCTGCTGAGAAGAGTTAAAAAAGATGTAGAAAAATCTTTACCTGCTAAAGTTGAGCAAATTCTGAGAATGGAAATGAGCGCGTTACAGAAGCAATACTACAAGTATGTACCAATTTGTTGAAAATTGTGCTGTTTCAGTAATATGTCTATATGCAGTTTACTGAATTATAGTGGTTTGTATACTGTACAGAAGTTAAGGCTTCTACAGGGTTTCACAACAATACAAATCTGTGAAGCAAGGGCTCAGGAATTACGGTGGTCTAATGTGTATTCATATAGTTTCTTTTGTTTGGTATAGTTATACGTTCTTGTAGGAGCTGTTCTTTTTCTTTACTTTGTTCATATTTTGAGAGTTTACATATGTCTTCCTTCCACGTATGATTAGAAGTTAGTAATGTTGTACTTCTTATATCATAGGTGGATTTTAACCAGAAATTACAAAGCCCTCAGCAAAGGTTCAAAAGGCAGTACCTCAGGCTTTTTGAACATCATGATGGAACTCAAGAAGTGTTGCAACCATTGCTACCTCATTAAACCACCAGATGATAATGAATTCTATAATAAACAGGAGGCCTTACAGGTAATGTCACTTTTTAATTAAAAAAAAAAAAAAAAAAAAAAAAAAAAAAAAAAAAAAAAAAAAAAAA
>NW_020955197.1:167375-224372 GCF_003031625.1 Empidonax traillii
GTTTTATAGTGCTCTGGCACTTTATTAATTCTTACTGAATTATATTAGGGAAAAGAGGTTCTCTGGAAAATGTTTATCCTGGGTTTTTACACTGAAGTAATTTTTGTTTCTTAATTGGAACTGAATAATTGACAGATAATTGACTCAATAAATTCCCCTGTTTTAATTGCGTATTATCATATTAATGTTTTAAACTGTAAAAGTGTTAACAGTGTTGAAGTTTACCTTCTTTTTTTTCTGCCCACAGTAATAGAAAAGCAAACCTTATAACCAACTGCAGAGTATATTAGTATTGAGATTAATTTATTTTCCAATATGTGTTTCTTGTATTTTGTAGCATTTAATACGTAGCAGCGGGAAACTAATTCTTCTTGACAAACTACTGATTCGTCTGCGAGAACGTGGCAACAGGGTTCTGATTTTCTCACAGATGGTGAGGATGCTGGACATCCTGGCAGAGTATCTGAAATACCGTCAATTCCCATTTCAGGTAAAAATCTTAGTGGTAGTAGCAGTTGAGAAGCTTTGATCTTGAATATAAGAAAAATCTTTTCTCTACTGTGAGGGTTTCAGAGCACTGGAACAGGATTTTCCAGAGGTCATGAAATCCCCATCCCCTGTGGAAGTTCAAAACTACCTGGACATGACCCTGCCTGAGTAGGGCATTTAGACAAAATGAACCCCATCAGTCCTTTCCAGCCTAAACTGTTTGTGATTTTGTGACCTTTACCCCTCGGCTTAAAAAAACCTGGGAATAAAATGTGTTATTTTTCTGAAAAGGGACCGGCAGTTACTCTGTGACAAATAGTACCTTGAAATGAAAGAGATGAATTAAAAGTTGTGGGAAGTGTTTGATTACTTTTTTTTCCTTCACACAACAGTATTAGGAGCTGAAAATTAAGTTGCTCTGATTTTTAATATAGTATAAGAATTACTTTTTAAATATAATGTTCATTTCTTTAGAGACTTGATGGATCAATAAAAGGGGAATTGAGGAAACAAGCACTGGATCATTTTAATGCAGAAGGATCAGAGGTATGGTATTTTTTCCCTGAGGGATCAGTTTTATTTTTTCCCAAGAAGTATGGAAAAAATTTCACAAAAAAGGAAGGCTGAGAAAAGTGAGGAATATATCAATAATGTTGAAGATTCATTGTTACTGTCTAGCATATAAGGTTTATATAATCTCTTTTATTAAGAAGAGGTTGAGTAGAAAACACATAAATTAGGAAAATGGTAACAAATTACTTTGTAAATGATGCAGAATTTTAACCTCAACTTTGATCCTGTATAGAACTTCACAGTGTTTACAAGAGCACTGAACTTAGACAAGCAGTTAGCATCAAAAAATTCCTTTGGCAGTGGGCAGAACTAACTTCGTATATCCTCACACAGACAACCATATTTTTAATTGTTTCAAATATGACTTCTGTTATCATTGTTTGTTGCTACCTGTTTACTTTCCCTGGAAGAATTAGTAAAGAACTGATTTTTAGCAGTTCTTTGTGAGCAGCCTGTGAATATGTAGGTGTCTCTTGTGATTCCTTAGATTCTGAACTTGAACACTGGTAGCTTATTTAGCATTCCTATTATGCAAGCCATTCCATACCTTTGATCAGCTTAAATCTTTTGTCCTACTGGCAGATTTGGGGGAAGGGAGGTGGTTCAGTTTGATTGGTCATTGGTTTTTCGTTCAGTTTGTTTGGTTTTTTAATTGGTATTTGAAGGGTAGCATTTGTTAGTTGCTTCTGAGCTTGTTTCTGCTTTGGAGAAGGGAGGAGGACTGGCCTCCATATTTGTTAAATGCAGAAGCTAATTCTGTTTCAGATATCTTGCACAGACATTGTTGATTTTTTTCTTTTCAGTTGCACTGTACGTTTTTCGAGATGAGGAGTTTAAACCATGGGTTTCCATAATTGAGGCAAACTATGGATTTATGCGGCAAAAATGTTCTCAGTTTTATTTTTCATTTATTTCCTAAAATTTCATAACATTTTGTATGGGTTTTGTGTAATGTTTATGTTACTGGGCTAAGGATTACCTGGAAACGTTTAACACAATTTTCAGGACTCTTTCCTGAGTGTAATGGTTTACTGTTTCCTGTAACTGGACTGAAAATGGGGTTTGTGGTTTTTTTTAACCTGTTTTATTTCATCTTGGCTTTCATATGTTGTTTTATTTGATGTCTCAAGATCCTTCTGCAGTCTTTCATAATTATCTGTGATTCAGTAATTCCATATTGTCACAGGGTTTTTTCACCTTCTTGCTTATCTCACTTTCATATTATTCAGGAGTGTGTCGAACAGCATTAAACTTAGCAGAAGACTTTTGGTTCCTATCTCTTAAACAGTTACTTGTAGGCTCAAGCACCTTCCCTGTACTGATATGGCTGCCTTGTCTTCCAGGGCTTGGGGCGGGGCGTGGGAGGGGTTCTTTATGACACTCAAAGCTTTAACAGTAAGGTTTTTGTACTTTTGGAGCAGTTTTTTGTTTTGTTGGGGTGTTTTGGTCAGTGTTCATCTTCTAGGATGCTGTTTCCTTTAAACTCTTGAGAAGTCAGTAACTGAAAGAATATGATAATCAGTGTTTGCTTTATACTTAAAAAAACTTAAACCATAAAACAGTTATGGAATTGGTAGTACGTGGTTTTGTAGTCTGCACTACATAGTGCATAAATAAGTGTCATATTGCTTCCTTAAGGAATATCGCAGACATTGGATACAAAACTATTTCTTACTTTATGATTTCAGGACTTCTGCTTTTTACTGTCCACCAGAGCTGGAGGATTAGGTATCAACTTGGCATCTGCTGATACTGTGGTTATATTTGATTCTGACTGGAATCCACAGAACGATCTGCAAGCACAGGCTAGAGCACACAGGATTGGACAGAAGAAACAGGTACACACACTCAGCTTTAAGATCCAGACCTAAAGGAGGGGTTTGTACATTAGCTGTTTACTCTCTGTCTGCACTATTCAGTCTTCATGTATTTTGGAGAATAAATAATACTTTCTGCATTTGGACAAAAATGTTAGGAGTGCTCACTTTTTTTTTCTAAATCTTCCTATAGGGACAAATAATATGGCAGTTATGGTATTTGGATGGGAGAGGGAGAAGAGTTATGGGCTTTTCTTGGCATCATGTCATTCTGGAAAAGAACGGCTATATCAGACAAATCCCACTTGTTAAAGTATTTCTTAGTTCTCTTCAGGATTGTTTCTTTCTTGCAGAAGACATACAGTAAAAATTAGAAATATGACATTATTGCCTGTGGCAATGTTTGTGCAGAGTCACTGAAGTTTATGAAAGATAGGTGTAAGAATTAAGTTATCTGGCTTTTTTTAAAAATGTTTCTGTAAAAACTGCTAACACAACTGAACTAGTATTTCGTGTTTGAAACCCATCAATAAATTTTGAAGATACACCATGAAGACTCAGATTTTTCCTTGCTGTTGCTTTTTTTTTTTTAAATACACATAGGTAAATATTTATCGACTAGTCACAAAAGGTTCAGTGGAAGAAGATATCCTTGAACGAGCCAAGAAAAAGATGGTGTTAGATCATTTGGTAATTCAGAGAATGGACACTACAGGGAAAACTGTACTACATACTGGCTCTACTCCTTCAAGGTATATTTGTGTTCGTTTCTATACCAACCTACCTTTAGGAATATTTCACTCTTAATGAAAGGCAAAATAAGGTTAAATTAGATGCAAAGTCTTTGTAGATTTTTATTTGCATGTTTAATATATATCTTGAATATATGGAGAGTTTTTATTTAACAGTAAAAAAGAAGTCTTAAATGACTCATGACTATAGAGAACTTTTTCATGTTAATAAGTTAAAGTGATAAAAATGATAATTTTCTTGAAATATCATTTATTTCAGCTCAACACCTTTTAATAAGGAGGAGTTATCAGCAATTTTGAAGTTTGGTGCTGAGGAACTTTTTAAAGAACCTGAAGGGGAAGAACAGGAGCCCCAAGTAAGTAGTGTTTCTGAACTAGATAGATAAAACAGCCAAAAGTATGTATGAATTATTTAACTGTAAAGAGAAACTTCTGTTCGGTTCTGTGGTTTTTTGGTTTTTTTTATCCATAGGAAATGGATATAGATGAAATCTTGAAGAGAGCTGAAACTCGGGAAAATGAGCCAGGTCCATTAACTGTAGGAGATGAGTTGCTTTCACAGTTCAAGGTATGGCTTTGTTCTCTTTTTCCTGCCCTAATTATACTTTTATTTATAAGCAGTACTGTTTCTTTTTTGTGTATCTATCTGTCTCTTCATTTGTAGGGAATAGATGCCTCAGTAATTCAACTCTATAATATCACTTTCTAATAAATATCTTCACCCATGCATGGTACCTACCACCAGTATAAGCAGTTAAAAATACATTCTATATTTTGATGATAAAATGAGATATATTTATGAATGTGTTAATTATTAGAATTCTAAGTAGTTACATGTTTTATTTACTGCCTTGTTGTCAAGCAGCTCTAGTATCATTGAATGCAATATATAGTTTGTGTTCCATAGTTGATAATTTCTCCAAGTAGTTTTTAATCCCTAAGTAAACTTGAACACCAGGTATTCATAAGTGTTATCAGTTAAACACATTAAATATATGAAAAAAAATGCAGAGCATGATATATTTGTTTAGTTCAGGAGATTATTAAATAGCTCTCCTACTGATTGCTTATTTGCAACATATTTTGATATCTACAGCATATTAATGTTTGGTTAGTTAGTGTCACATTAAGTCAGGCATTCAAATGGTGTTAGCCCTGTTTTGAAGGAATTCAAACAGCAGTCATGCAGTCGCAGGGGAGGTGTTTCACTGTGCATCCATATTAGTCAACTTTTAAATGAAGAAGAAGATTCTCCTTGTTTCTCAACTTAGCCTCTGAAAGGAGTTTGTTTTTCCTAAATGAAGAAAAATACTTTCATTAAGACTTGTTTCATTGTTTCAAGAAGCAAGTTGTATGTATAAATTTTATGTAGATTATAAAACAAGAGCATATATAAAAATAGAAATATAAATATGTAATATTTTAAATGCATAAAATATGCCATCTGTAATTTTGTATCCCTAAAATAGTAGGTGATCAGTCTTTTTCAAATAGATACATGTGTTGATTTGATGAAAATATGTTTATTCTGATATACAAGGTGGCCAACTTTTCCAATATGGATGAAGATGATATTGAGCTGGAACCAGAAAGAAATACAAGAAATTGGGAAGAAATAATTCCAGAGGTCCAGAGGCGAAGAATAGAAGAGGAAGAAAGACAAAAAGAACTTGAAGAAATATACATGCTTCCAAGGATGAGAAACTGTGCAAAACAGGTGTCTCTTGGTTCTGACTAACTTGTAGTTCTCTGTTGCTGTTGGTTTAGTTTGTTACTGTTGGGGTTTGTTGTTGTTGTTTTTTTTTTTTTCTGTTCTGAACACATTTTTTTGACATGGTAGGTAAAACTTGCTTATGTTTGTTAATCACATAGCTTTTAACTACTTATTCTGGAATTCTAGATAAGCTTTAATGGAAGTGAAGGGAGGCGCAGTAGGAGCAGAAGATACTCTGGATCTGATAGTGATTCCATCTCAGAAAGAAAAAGGCCAAAAAAACGTGGAAGACCACGAACTATTCCTCGAGAAAATATTAAAGGATTTAGCGATGCAGAGATCAGGCGGTAAGATATGGTACCACAAGTCATGTTTAAAGGGGCAAGAAATGACCATTATTATTAACATGATTACTATTATTAGGCTTGAAAATACAGAAGGCTGTCTATTTTTCAGGAAGTTGTCTGAAATTTTTTTATTCTAGACATTAAATGTTTTTATCTGTACTTTATGGTGCTGACATAGCGAACTGTCATGGCAAGAATTTGAACCCATTTTAATGAGGTATAAAATTAGGTTTGAAAATACTTTTGATTGGTTTATTTTAATTCTTGCAGTGCATGAAGACACTGATTTCACTGTGTGATCACTGACAGTGATTTTACAATAGGTAAACTTTTATTTTTTAAAAAAATAAAATTATCTGCTTCTCGTCACATCATCTAGGAACTGCAGCGCTGAAAGAATACATAAATCTATTTGGTGACAAATGAAAAAAAAACTGAGTGGATTTTGTTTTTCTTTTTTAAATTCTTAGCACTGTAATTGAATTGTTACATCATGCTTTTTAAAATCAAAATATATAAAATCTTCTTTGAAACTTACACTACTACTGGTCCCTTCAATATGCTAAATATTTGCTAAAATATTTTTTGTTTGGAGGAGGAATTGTTTTGCTTCACATTTTTGGGTTTGTGAAATGATACTTTACTTCTGAAATCAAAGTATTCATGTTTCTCTAAAATGCTGTAAAACTTCCAAAATATTTTGATTTGAGGAATAACTTTAAAGACCATTTTTGACTTTCCATATCATCTGACAAGACAACGAGTTGGAACTTTTTTTAAGGCTATTATTGTGCTTGCACTAGCAATCTGAGACCTTGGTTATTGAGGAAATTTTCTTTCTTCTTCTAAATTATTTTTATTTATTTTTATTTAATTTTCTTTCTATGCTGAGTATCTCCAGTTTCTTTCTATCACTTAGATGTTTCAACAGGGAGTATTTTTCGTGTCATTTTCCAAAATCTTCCAATTAACCTGTTGCAGATTGCTCCTTTTAAGAACTATATCACTATATAATGCATAACATAATGTCTGAAATCTTGATATACTGTAAATCTACATTCATTTTTTTATGATTAGATACATACAGCTGCTGAATTTTTGGAGTTGTGAAATTAATAAAGTAATTTCTGAAATAAATTACACCTTCTATTGTTTTATTGTTTTATTTACATCATTTCTTAACCTGATAAAACTGACTTTGTTTGGATATGAAGCTGCCCTACTCACTCTACCTTTCCCCCCCACCATTGCCCATTTATCATTTTACACAATTTTAGAAGCAAGGTAGTTTGTTAAGAATATATTTAAATGGCAAAATTATTTTCTGTTACTAGGTTTATCAAGAGTTACAAGAAATTTGGTGGCCCTCTTGAAAGGTAAAGTTGTTTGATGATTATTTGCGTAGCAGCTTGGAATCTTGTTTTCATAAAAATTGGAATGTATCATGAAACCTTGGGCAGTAGAGAATATACATCATCTAGATTTTTGCCTTGAATATAATATGACTTTAGTTGACAGTCTTCCACTTTTTCATGTATGGTATGTGTGCAAACAGCCAACGAACAGACCTTTCTATTTGCAGGACTATTTACTCTTTCTTTATATTTACCTGCAGACTTTTTTAATCTTCATTTATGATAATTATTCAGTTGTCATGTTTGATAACCTGTTAAAAGTCTGTTAGTTTATCCACTGTCAGTGTTGCATTTTTCATATTGCCAGTTCTTATTTGTAAGCTTTCTTCTTTATTCCTATTTTAAGAAAAACTTCCCAACCTTATTTTCCTCAAAAATATTAATAGTTCATATGAAAATATGATACATATATATGTGTGGTGTAATAATTCCTTTTCTAAAGAAATGTGCAGTAATTTAACTCAACACTTTACTACACTCTGTTACCTGAACCATGTATAATTTTTTTCCTTGGATCAAAATTGTGCAGAGTACAGAAAGCACAGGTGGCTGGTAACTTATGTCATCATTTTTATAGTACCAAAGACTGAAGGAGTCTCTCAAATTTGCCAAAGTTTCAGAGGTATAAAAATGTGTATTTGTTTTATTACAGGTTAGATGCTGTAGCTAGAGATGCTGAGCTAGTTGATAAGTCAGAGACAGATCTTAGACGTTTGGGAGAGCTTGTACATAATGGATGCATTAAAGCCTTAAAGGACAATTCATCTGGACAAGAAAGAGCAGGTACAGTGTTCAGGGGACTTGAGGGGTCATTGAAAAGTGTCAGGAAGACTGAATTACGCATGCACTCTGATCATAACAGAAAACAGTTTTGTTGGACAATACAAAAATGTTGGAATATTGGGTGATTTGAAAAAGGGGTTATAGTAATGTGACTGTTTTGCCTTTCTGTGTGTGACTTGTCACTGGAGAATGCAGTGTGGTTTTGCTTTGCTGTGAGATTTAAAAGTAATCCTGTTATCTGGAGGATTTCTTCATTCTGGAGCTTACTTCAAGCATTTAGTTAAGAAAAGGTCATTTAATATAATTGTTTTCTTTACATTTTTCTGATGGTATTTGTAAAGGTAAATAGTTTAATAGCTTTGTATTTATTTTAAGGAGGGAGACTTGGGAAAGTTAAAGGCCCAACATTCCGAATCTCAGGAGTGCAGGTGAATGCAAAGCTAGTTATCTCTCATGAAGAAGAGTTGGCACCATTGCACAAATCCATTCCTTCAGATCCAGAAGAAAGAAAAAGGTATTGATTTTTATATTTTTTAAAGGGAGCAGTACTGCAGAAAATTTGTCAGTGTTCATGATCTTTTTTTCTGACATCTTGAACTCATAGGACACTGTTAAAAACGTTGTCCCTCTAATCCCTGTAAGAAGTGACAGCACTAAAATGGTCAACATCTGAACTTCATCCTTTTTTCCCTTGCTATAGAAGCCATTAATAGCTTTGACTTCTCAACTCTATTCACTAGGAACTGTGTTCAGTTACTAATAATAATTAGGACTAGAACTCAGACTTGCTCAGGAGCTGCTAAATGTCTTTGCTTGAGAGGAATATTCAAAGCACAGCAGTAGTTATTTCTACTCTCTGAAGCTTTTCCCTTGCCACCTTGTTTATCATTATTTCCAAACTATCCACTTGGTTAGCGGTTACACTTGGATAATGATTTTTGCTTTTATTTGTGGCTAACAAACTCTGTCATGCAACTTCTGGCAACAGACTGATGTCTGTTCTTCATATTTTAATCTCAGTAAGCTTTAAAAGACATTTTTAAAATGCTGATTTCAATAAATACTTTATGGAAATGTTGGTAAAATATAATGATAAACACTTGAATTAATTTCTTAAATTTACCAGCTTGTTAGCAAAGAAAATAAATCTAGTTACATCACTTCTAGTATGTTCCCTTCTCCCTCACTAAGCTTCAGGTGTAAAAGTCCTTTATTTGTCTTTCTAATCCATTTCTTCTAGATATGTCATCCCATGCCACACGAAGGCTGCTCATTTTGATATAGAGTGGGGTAAGGAAGATGATTCCAACTTGTTAATAGGCATCTATGAATATGGTTATGGCAGCTGGGAAATGATAAAAATGGATCCTGATCTCAGTTTGACACAGAAGGTATGTCATCTACAACATTTCATTAAGGACTATTTGTTTAGGTAATGATACTATTAAGTAGAGTTACTGATAAAGCTAATTTTATAATAAATGAAATTGCAGTTACATATCAGTTATACTTCAGACTATCCTTCTTCTATATTATTATATTTTAGGGTCTTGTGTGTTTGCCTGCTGCAGTATCCTTCTTGCAGTCAGTTGTATTGCCATATTCTCATGTGGCTGGGCCTCTGTCACTTGAATTTTTCTTTTCAGTCCATTCCTTCACTGTTTCAGATGTTCTGGTTTTGTTAATTTTGTGTTCTTGAACTTTCGAGAAAGGACATTTTTCTAGATACTTGATTCAGTTCTCTTATGCCCACTTATTCCCCAGATTCCTCAGCTGAAGCTCTTTTCTCTCCCAACGTTGAGAGTGCCTGTGGTAGAATTAGTGCAATAGCCTCTTAGCAATAATGAGAGACAGGTTCTGAGGGAAAGACTGGGGTGAATGAAGTAAATTTTGTGGCATCATCATATAGATTTGGAATGTAAGGAGGCAGGTCTGTGCCGAGATTTGTTTAATAATGATACCTACTCCTGCCTTCCATTAATTTGTCTGATTTTCGAAAGCACATGTATTTTTGGCATTTGCAATACACTGTAGTGAGTTCTGCATTTAGAAGATAAATGAGTGAGAGGCAGGAGTTCAGTGACTGACTAGTACAGGTGCCCAGAATTTCTTAGATGAACTGTCAGAGTGGAGACAGAAATCTGAGATTGTTTTCTTGAGCTGGTTTTAAACTGTGAGGCCATTTCCAAGACTGTGCATTGGTTGCTTGATTGAAGAGAAGTGAAAACTTTAAGAAATTCTCCATTGCTCCAAGCATTCTGGCATATTTGTTAGGTATAGTTGGAGTGAATTGTTTAACGGTTCCTTTTGCACAGCTTCTTCTGTTCTGTATGCTGTGGGCTAACATCTAAAATTGTTAATACATACTTAGAGCTGTGACATGACCATTGTTCTCCTCAGATTTTGCCTGATGATCCAGATAAGAAACCCCAGGCCAAGCAGTTGCAGACCCGTGCAGACTACCTCATTAAATTGCTGAATAAAGACCTTGCAAGGAAGGAAGCACAAAGGCTTGCTGGAGCAGTAAGTAAAATTTGGCATTCATTAGTGAAATAAAACAATATGCTTCTGGGCATGTCAGCTGATCCTTTTCCTTTCTTAGTTCTGCTCTTTTTATTTGTGTAGTATTACTCTATTGCTAATCATAGTACATGAGACTAATTCATTGCAAATTTCACACTGTATTATTCTCTTATTATTTGTATGTATGCTCTACTGTTTTACTATGCTTTGTCTCCAGTCCTGAAAAAAACAGTGGTCATCAGTGGCAAAAAATAAAAGGAACCCTCTCTTTGATGTAAAAACAAATCTTTTTTTTGCAACTGTAGTGCAAAGATGCTTGTTAAAGAGATCAATTTGCTTTCAGGGTAATTCAAAGAGGAGGAAAGCAAGAACTAAGAAGAATAAGATGCTAAAAGCTGCAAAAATAAAAGAAGAGATAAAAAGTGATTCTTCACCACAGCCCTCGGAAAAATCTGATGAAGATGATGATGAGGATAACAAGGTGAGCATCTTTCACACAGTAAAGATGGCTTTTTAGTTTTTCCTTTTAGTTTCAATTTGTACTTTATCTTCTGCTTGGCTTAGTAAAATTAAAGCACCTGAACATCATCCGTTTCCTGTGGTCACTACAACTGATGTTGTATCAGTACAAGCACGTGGAAAATTGTATCTATTCTAATTATAAGCTAGTAATGGAGATGTTATGAGCAGTCTTCCAAATTTTTATAAAAAATATTACAGTCCAGTTACTAGAGATATTGCTCAGTTTCAGCATTCTTTAAAGATGTCAACACTGTATTTGATAGAAATGGAAGCCTAATGTAACACACAATTGTGAAACTAACTGTTTGGGCTAATGTTATAACTAGGTGATTCTTAAGGTAAAGTTTTTTTATTCAGGCTCTGGAAAATCATTAGAATGAGCATGAAGAAATTGTATTTCCAGGCTTGCATGTGAGAGCTCCTGTATGCATCATGGCTCTCATTATCCAGAAAGACTGTTTTACTGGCTGTTCAACCTTTCTGTGTTCTGTTACTTCTGATATTTCTTCAGGCCTCTGCTTTTGTTAGATCTTTTTATTTCTGTCACCTATCACAGGAAAACCAGTAGAGATAAAGATTTAGGGTCATGTCATAGCTAATTATCAGGAAACTTTTTAAGTCATTGGATTGTTGCTAGAAAGTTTCCGTGATACCTAAACACTATTTAAAGTGTTCATACCTCACCTAAGTACTTGTTCAGTTGAGGTTATTGGACGTTCTTTCATCTGTTTTTCTGCAGCATTTTCTATATGTGCCCTTCCAGCGTGTCTTTAAATAGATTCTTAAACCTGTGTTACAATACTTATGTTATTTATTATTGTATTTTTCTTGTGTCTGGAGGGATTTTAGTTCTGTCTCAGGCCTTATAAGTGAGTATTGTGAAGTCATGAACTGAGATTTTCATTTTCAAACAGTTAAATGGACCCCTATCAGACAGTCTGTGACTAAGGCTTTTTAGCCTAGTCAAACAAACAGCTCTGGAAAAGAGAAAATTTGGACTCTTTTACCTTCTCCTTGAATGTTTAATATGGGACTGGTAAAAAGTTACTGGGAAAAATATAACTAGATCAGAGGTCTTCTAGCATCCCCATCACTTGAGTGTCCTGACCGATCAGCTCAGTTTTGCAAGACCTGCCTCGTTTTAGATTTTAGCTCTTCAGAGTCTAAGTACCTTTAAAGGGACTGAATTTGAAGTTAATTCTAAGTTAAATGACACAATTTCTCACACCCAGTGCCTCTGCCAAGTCAGTACTTACTTTGTCACATCAAGGAAGTGAGTGCATTGTTCTCATCTGTCTTTGCAACTGCATTCAGTTCTGTTTGATAGATGTTGAGTCTATACCTAACTATACTTAACAAAGAAAAAATGCACAGATAAAAAGTGTTTTAATCTGATGGTTGTGAAACTTGTATAGATAGAAACTCAGTTTGATGTGACATATATGCTTGCATATTGCAGGATGAGATTGTTTCAGTGAAACATCCACATAAAAAATTTAAAACAGAGAAAGAAAATGAAGAAAAGTCTGAGCCAGATACTGGCATAAAGAAGGAAGCTGAAGAAAAAAGAGAGACAAAAGAAAAGGAAAATAAGAGGGATTTGAAAAGGGAGAAAAAAGAAAAAGAGGATAAGAAAGAATTAAAAGAAAAGGATATTAAAGAAAAGAGAGAAAACAAAGTAAAGGAATCAACACAGAAAGAAAAAGAAGTAAAGGAAGAGAAGGTAACTAGGTTTACTTGTCTTACAAAGCATTAGAAAAGGCCAGTAGGTTTTTGTGAATGATTTTGAGATTAAAAGGTGTTTTGGATCTGATCAGCTGTCATTTCATTAAAGTCTTTTACATAATTTTTTATTTTTCCTACCCGAAACCATGAGGACAGGCACTTGAAATGGGAAAGTACATCTTCAATGATACATCCCTTAGTTGGACTGAGAGTACAAGTGTGTGCAAAAATTATCATTTTCCTTTTCCACTTTCCATTTCCATCCCATGGAGAAAGTAAAATGTACTGTCATTGAATATCAGCATAGATTTTTTATTCTTATTACTGAAGAGAATGCAGTAGTTATGGTGAGCGTTGCATATTATAAGGTAATTCCAGAGCCAAAATAAAGTGTAATTAAATATTTTTGTATCTTAGGTAAATGAAATCAAATCTGAAAATAAAGAAAAAACTAAAAAAGTTCCATTGTTGGATACTCCAGTTCATATTACTGCAACTAGTGAACCAGTTCCTATATCAGAAGAATCTGAAGAACTGGATCAGAAAACTTTTAGTGTGGTAAGTCCCCTTTTGATAAGCCAGATTATATTTATACTTAAGTTTATACTTAGTAGTCTAAATGAGGACAATTTCTGATATTCTTGATACTCTACAATATTCGTAGATGCTCGTGGTCAAAAAGAATGACAGAAGTCAGAGGGTCTGCAAAAGTTTACAATTTTTTTTAAGAAATTACACCCTTGACATGGAAATTGATATATTAGTCCCTGACCTGCCACATTAGCCTGCCACAGTGGTTTTTGTACAGAGGCTTGGGGGGAAAGGGGAGGGAGGGAGGGAGGGAGAGAAAGGAGCGGATGGTGGGGAGAAAGGGAGGGAAAAAGAGCAATCAACAGTCCTGGGTCTAGCATGGATCCAGCGAGGTATCCAGGTCCCTTGGGGTGCCCGCACACCTGGGCTTTGTGGGGGTACTCTTTTATAGATAAGTTTTTCCCTCCTTGGAGGTCAAGTTTCTTGCTATGCAGATCAGTGACCATGGCCAGTCGGTCCTTCCAGGCTTACTGGAAATGGTTCGGAGGGCTTTGGGGGTCGTCTTGTCCCCCCAACAGTCCATGCCTCAGCTTCAGTCCTGTGCCTGCACTATACTGTGTTGTGCTTATCTTCAGGAGCCAGAACAAGGATGTTTGTCCCAGAAAAAGTGCCACCCTAACTCTGTGTGGGTCCCTTCTCCAGCCACAACAATCCTTCGCTGGCTGCACAGCTGTCCAGCTATCAGTGTTTGAGACGTACACATTAGCACCCTTATCTTCTAGGCTTCTACACCTTGATATCTGTATTTTATACAATCTTACATAGATAATAAATTTCCAACTTGGTTTATAATACAACTTGTTCCAAAGGGAACTTAAAAAACATTTTCAGGAGGTGTGAGAAAGTCTTGTGTTTCATTTGACTTGTAACAATATTGTCTTTGCCTGCATATATACATGTATATATATATATATATATATCACAGTAAAAGGTGGATCATGTTTTAGGATATTTTTTTCCTTTTGAGTTGATATTTTGAATCACTTAAATAATTTTTTCCATTTTACAGTGCAAAGAAAGAATGAGACCTGTCAAAGCAGCGTTGAAACAGCTGGATCGACCAGAGAAGGGCCTTTCTGAAAGAGAGCAGCTGGAACACACTAGACAGTGTCTTATCAAAATTGGGGATCACATTACTGAATGTCTAAAGGAGTACACAAATCCTGAACAAATTAAACAGTGGAGAAAGTAAGTTATTTATTCTCCTTAGATTTACTTGAAAAAGGGAAATCTGTAGTTGCTTCTATAAAGCAGAATAGGTTTTAGGGTTTTAGTTACTTTTCCTTTTTCTGTCTTTCTTGTATCTTCCTGCTCTTCTAAATAAGAGTCTGTTATACATTTTTCTGACTTTAAATGGATTGACATTAAGCATTTGCTGCACATCAGTGCATTTTGCTCAGTGAGTGAGACGTCTCACTGAGGAACTCATCACTAATCTGGTAAATGTTATATTTTTTAAGTAGAAACTTGTAATAGAGCTATTATTCATAATAATGCTACAATATTATATGTATATTAATAAAATACATATCTCAGCTATCTTCGACAAGAAGTAGTGTAGCTTATATGAAGTTATAATGGTCTCAGACTCAGCATGGACTGGTTGTCTACTTTTGCGAACTTTTTTTTGTTTAAATAATCACAGTGAAGGAGCAGACTGTTGCTTCCTGAGCCTACACACTTCAGATATTTCTCAACACTAGTATTCTGTAGACTCAAGCATTCCACTTCCAAATTTGACTAAAAGAATTCTGTATCTGTTGAAAGAGCATTACCTGTGATTGTAGAAGCAAATGTGTCCTTAAGAATTCTAGCATCTTGACAACAGAAGACCCGATTTGTTCTTCTTTGGTTCCTTCAAGCACAGATTAGGCACAAAGTTATTGCTGTATGACTTCCATTGTCTGACACAATTCTCAGTTGGTTTTAAAAGTTTTGACCAAATTTCTGAATTATCCCCAGCATTCTCATATAATAAAGCTTGTTGGTCAAGTGTCTTATATTGTAAGAGATTTCAAGTTTGAAAGAAGTTTTACTGCTTTTTCTTACTTAATTTTTTTATTTACTATGTGGTAAATACTCAAAATTCAAATAAGCATTTAGAAGACATATAGAGATCAATGGCTGCATTTTTAAGCATTTCACAAAAATTAACAATTGTTATTAATACTACTTTCCATGCACTTTGCACTCTGAAGTACTTACAAAAAATATTAAAAAGTGACTAATCGTTAAAAGAATTAATCTTTCAAATGTTTTATTTACATAATATTTGTTGTTCAGTTAGGCAACACTGTAGATTTTATAGTGTTTCTGGTTTACTGAAATACTGTTCAAATAATTTTAGTTAAATCCATGTTCTGTTGCAAAATATAAGGAAAATGTATTTATGGAAGAATTATAACTTCTCTTTTCTTCTTCCTCAGAAATCTGTGGATTTTTGTCTCCAAGTTTACAGAATTTGATGCCAGAAAGCTGCACAAACTGTATAAACACGCAATCAAAAAACGGCAAGAGTCTCAGGTAATACATATATATATATATATATACGTTTAAGTATTATAACTCTTCCATTAGCTTTAAAGGATTATAAGGAACACAGAAATACAGTTCAAGTAGCATTTGTGTTTGTAGTATTGTAGTCTCTTTTGTTGGGATATTTTTCTAGTGTATCCAGATGAACTTCAGGAGTTACCAATAAGCTTTTGTACTTGTCTCTTTCAGCAACACAATGACCAGAATATTAGCACCAATGTGAATACACATGTAATTAGAAATCCAGGTAAGAAACCTTAAGTATAATCTTGTGTTAGATATCTAAGTTTTCATGTTTATTTCATTTAGCATGTCTCCTAGTTCTGTTTTCCACACTGCTAAGTACCATAAAGGAAGGCTGATTCGCAAGGCTTCACTGGTTTGCTGATGAAATCCAGCTGAGTGCAGACTGAAGCTGGCACTTACAGGGTTATTTGACTGTCCTTCAAAAAAATTCTGAAGCATTTTTTTGTGTTAAATTTTAGGGAGGATCAGAGGTCTGCTCAGAAAGTGTAAATTTCTTGGAAATTCTGTGCCTGTTTATGGGTGTTGTAATGTCACTGCAGCGTAACAAAGAAGTTCCTCCTTGCAGTCGTAATCTGTTGTTAGTTACATAGGCTGTCTTCTATTGCTACACAAACACTGGGTTTTTTTCCTGTGTTCCCACACATGCCTTATTGTATGTAATACTTCTTTTTGTCTTGTGTGATGGAACACTTTGAGTAAATTTTCATGGCCTTAGAATCAGCATCATGTATTTTGGGAATACGACTGGAATTCTGTTGCTGCCATTCTATCTAAAATTGCTCTGCTGGAGGCACCTCTGCTCACTGCTTATTTGGACCACACTTTGCTTCATAGGCTAAATGGGGAAGTTGAGAAGTTCAGTTTCCAAGTCCTACACATCTGCATTCCACCATGCTTCCCTCTTATTTCTGGGGCTTCTTCCCATTCACTGGCGTTAGTGCACTTGTCTTTCAACTGCTTAGATGTTGTTTCGTTTAAATCATGTCACTTTCATACTCCTTTGCATTGGACAGGTGGCAGTGCTGTTTGAATTAGGTGAAGTAAAGACTTTATGAGACTTCCTTTTAACCTCTGCTTTATTAAACAGATGTGGAAAGACTGAAGGAGAATACAAACCACGATGATAGTAGCAGGGACAGTTACTCTTCTGACAGACATTTGTCACAATACCACGATCATCACAAAGACCGGCATCAGGGGGACACTTACAAGAAAAGCGACTCAAGGAAAAGGCCTTATTCAGCCTTCAGCAACGGAAAAGATCACAGGGACTGGGATCACTACAAACAAGACAGCAGGTCAGTTTCTCAAGCAGTTTTGAAATGCGGTCAGAATTCCTTTGCTGTTTCTGTAGCAAGCACCGCACCATCTCTTCTGAGCAGTGCAAAATTGCAGCAGTGATCTGCCTCTGGTGTCGTTCTGTCGATTTGACATAATTGTGGCTCTTACTGTGTTCAGTAACTCTAATACGAATAATTTCATATTTTTTAGATACTACGGTGATAGTAAACATAGAAAGTTAGATGACTACAGGAGCAGAGATCACAGGTCTAACCTGGAGGGAAGTTTAAAAGACAGCCGAGCTCACTCGGATCACCGTTCCCACTCAGACCACAGGATACATTCGGATCACCGTTCCACTTCTGAGTACAGCCATCACAAATCTCCTAGAGACTATAGGTATCACTCAGACTGGCAAATGGACCACAGAGCTTCGGGTAGTGGCCCAAGGTCACCACTGGATCAGAGGTCTCCTTATGGTTCAAGATCTCCCCTAGGTCACCGATCTCCATTTGAACACTCATCGGATCACAAAAGTACTCCTGAACATGCATGGAGCAGCCGGAAAACATAACAAAGACTGACACTTGCTGGACCTTCCTTTAGCCATATACAGTAAACTAACACAGTAATTGCCTTACATGACTTGAAAGATACAGACGGGATATTCTATCAGTAGCAGTATTGTTACTTCTTTCCAGGATGCAAGGTCTGTTATCCCAACAGAAGAAAAATATTTTTGTATTTAAAGTTTATGCTGCACTGTGCTGCAAATGCTGTGGCACTTTTTTTAAGAAATGGAAGATGTTTACTTTTACAGGGACCTCAACACTGCCCATTTCAGACTGGATCTTACTATAAAACTCTTCATGTCAAAGTGGTTTGAGGCGGATAATGTTTTAAGTTATGTTTGTAAACGAACTTCTAAACACTGACCTGTGCTCATATTTCAGGAGGGAATGGGGAGATTATTTTTTTTTTCTTAGTAAAGAACTCTCAAGGACTTTGTTCACTTTCCAAAGCTACTTGTTTACATTGTACACTGCGACCACCTTGCCGCTTTTCATCACAAGCTTGAATATTTAAATTCTGTACCTATAACTGTAAAATAGCCAGGATTTCTCCTGTTTGTGATCAGTTACAATGCCTTTTTACAAAACAAACAAACAAATAATAAAAAAAAACCACAAACAAATGGCTGTAAATTGTTGTAAATTTATTAAATGAACTTCTTCCCCCCCTCAGGCTTTTTTTGACTGTTCCTTTCCCCACCAACTCAGGCCTTCTTGTCTCAAGTATGAAATGAAATCAGTGTACTTACATGTTTTAATGAAAGATCTTGATGGAGTCACTCCTCAGAATGTAAAAACGGGGAAAGGGAACAGGTTATTCCACTTAGTGCTCCCTTTATTGGATATTTTAGATACACGTTTTGGGGTTTTGTTTGAGTTTTTTCCGTATTAAACTCTCAGTGTTGTGATTGTTTGTAATGAAATGGTAAGAAATACCCAGCTAAACTGTGCTCTGGAAAGCTTTTCAGGTGCATTGGTTTGAAAGGAGGAGTGTTAAGTATCAGAAGACTTCAGTATCCAAATCAGTCAAAATTCATTGTAAATTCATTTATGTTCCCTCTTCAACATGGGCAATAATGTCAAATGTGCTATGCAGCTAGTTAATATTTTAGAAGATTTGAATTATGAATTTATTGACAGAATTGTTACAATGCACACTGATTGTACATAGATAACTTCTATCTGACAAATTAAATTTAAACTAAAAGGACATGTGGGTCTTGTAGTTTTCTCCTGTGTTTTTCTGTTACTTTTTCTCAGGTTTACCCATAAAAGCATTAAAAGTACTAAATTTTAATCCTTGTGACAACTAGGGAGGATACCTAGCCTGGCCTCATGTGGCAGGGGCTGTGTCTGTTGCTCTGGTTTTTCTCTGCTCTTGCAATCTTAAGCATTTTTTCCAATTAGACCGGTTTGTATTAAAGCATTAATATAGAACCAAAAAATCTGTCTACAGAGTATTTCTTAGATCTCAGTGTAGGCACATTAAGTATTACGCTCATGTAGTGTTGGCTGGGACTTAATTTAATACTGCTGCATTTCTTAACTCTTCATTTTGACAGGGTCTGGAGGGTTTTGAGTTGTTCTCCTGTCCAGCTTGGTGGCTGCAGCAGTGTTAAGGCAGCAGAGTGGTGTCTTGTAAGGTTGTGCACCTTCCAGGGGCAAAAGTGTAGAAGTGGGAGTATCTCCCATCCCTCACCCAGTTCTCTCTGCTCAGGAAGTGCTGTACAGATCCATCAGGAGAGCACAGACAGGGCATCCCACAGAGCCTACACCAGTTCAGCTGTTACGGCACTGTGACCTCACTCACTGTGACAAGTGTCACTGTGGTTGGTCTGCAGGTGTTTGCAGTGAAGATACCTCAGGTCTCTCAAACACTGTGTGGCTGTGATGATGTAGATCTTTAAGAATTAGTCTACTTAGGCTTTGGAACTTTCATTCAGTCATATTTACAGATACAGAAATCACATTTGCCTCTGTTTAATTTTTCCCCCCTGTTTTGCCTTATCAAACTGCCAGTACTTACAATTTAACGGAGATAACATCCATTGCTTATGAGGCCTGTTGTGGTGTATCTCACTGTGCAATCCCATATCCTCTGCAAATGAGACATCATTCAGACGCACATAAATTTGATCCTTCCTGTGTTTATTTGTAATCAACAGTCTCCAAGCACTGTGCCAAGTTCTGAAGCATCCGTCTGATACTAGTGTTGCCTGTCAGAGGTTTTGAAAAGTAATAGTTCTGATGATTGCAAGAGAATTCCTCAGACAGCTGCTGATAAAAGATTCTGGCGTCATCTACCACACATGGAAGTCTTAAGATTTCCATCTTAATCCTGTTGCATGTTTCTAGTCTACCATTCCCAGTACTACCTAAAAAGAATAGATTGTTGGTCAGTAGGAAAAAGCACATTAAAAAACATAGCGCTGCTCTTAGTTTTAAGGACAGGGAAATGCCTTTCTGGCTGCTGTTCGTTGTCAGGGGCTGTGAAGTGATGTGACCATCATTTGCTTGCAGCCACTCCGTATTTTCCCCATTTTGATCCTCAGTGCAGATGTCCTGGTGTCTGAGCAGCACTCAGCTCCTGAGTCCTGAGAGCCACCACAGTCAACAGGACTTGGAAAGGATTCAAGCACCAACCACAAGACGGTGGCAGTTACTGCAGGAACACGACGCTCCTACAAAAGGAGAGTGCCCTGACCTCCCTTTGAGAGACTGCCTCCCTGATGAGTATCTTTGATTCCTGTCGTCCCTGTTTCTGAACCTCGATTGGCTTGTTTTGTGTCTGTGTGATAGTTTGTCATCCACAAGTGGATCTTGTCACTTCTACAGCTCTTACTGCATGGCTGCAGGATTCCACTTGCCGTATAAAATCCCAGTGAAGTAGTCTGGTAGCAAGGCAGTTCTAAGGAGCTGTTTCCATCTCCAGTGTTACATTTAGTGTTGTCTTCAGTGACAATAGCTCTTTCTGGCAGGAAATTACTATTACTTAGGAAGATTGGCAAGACTGAAGAAACTATAGGAGTTCATCCTGATGAGACATTTTATTGCAACCATCTCCGTGATAAAGTTTTATTTTACCAACTAATTAATTAAATCCTGGCGTATTTTTGTGTACTAAGATGAAAAAAAGTCCTTTAGAAAAATAAATGCAGACAATCTCTTGCTTCCTTCTGTTAGAGAATAGTAAGTGTTAAAATCAGTAATACGTGGTCATGAGTCATCCATTTGTACTAAACAAGGTTTGTTTTACTGAACTGTGTTGGGACAGGTATGTAGTGCTGTCACTTCATGTCTGCATTCTTCCAACAAACTAATGTGGGTGCACCTGAAATTTAAGTTTTGTTCTTAAAATTTTATGCTGAAACTTTTATTTGTGAAACACTCCAGAAGCAGTAGCTAAGAAATACAATTGTGTGAGATGCTGTAAGAGCAGAATGAAGAGGAATGGAATTCATTTTTTTGTCTCTTGTAGTCCAATTACTAAAGATATTTGAGAACACCTGAGTAATGGGGAATACCTTCTGGTCCATCCATCCTTATGCACTCAGAGATTGAATTCTCATTTTGGTGAGGATTTTGGGAACCCAGGCAAACTACTCCCCAAAATCAACGACAGGAAATTTTAGAGAATAGAAAAGGAAGATAACCCAGTGGAAAACTCATTCAACTAATGTATCTAAGATTCTCCAAAGCACAGTGCATTCTTGGGAAATGCTTAATTAAGAGTTCCTATCTGGTTTGAATTCATAAAGCTAAAATAGGGGCTTACTGGATTATCTGCTAGTCTAAAAATCATGTAGAGTGATGAAGGTGAGAAAGAGAAGGTG
The DNA here is from genome assembly GCF_003031625.1 of Empidonax traillii. Lineage (NCBI taxonomy): Eukaryota > Metazoa > Chordata > Aves > Passeriformes > Tyrannidae > Empidonax > Empidonax traillii. The sequence goes on from NW_020955197.1 coordinate 188,875, forward strand.
AGATGTGCTGCGATTAATCAGCTGTTAACAAGGAGCTGGGAGAATTGCTAGAACAGGTAAAAGAAGTATGCCCCAGAGCACAGAGGTTTATTACAGATGCTGCTTGATGGTGCATTTAGCTCTTTTTTTTTGACAGTTCTTCAGATCATCAGAGTAGTTTCATGGTGGATTAAATACTGCAATCAAAAAGTTGTTCTAGGAGCAGTTACTGTCAAAGCACATTGCATGAGCTTTATGGAAAGTGAGATGAAAACTACATAGTTATTGAAGACTTAGGAAATCACTGATGCAAGACTTTCGAGATGTTTTAAAATACAAATTTTAGATCTAGACTGAGTTTGTGCACAAAGATTCAAGTCCAAAGAACAAATCTGGACATTATTGTTACTATTTATTTGCTAAAAGTAAGTATGTTACTTGACACAGGTTTTTCATCAAGCAGAGTTTTGAGTCTCTCTTCTCCAAAAATAAACATCCAGAAATCCCATCAGAAAATCACATACCACTGATCAAATATGAGAAAGTAATAAGAGACTCTTTATTTCTGCAGTACTCTCAGACCTCCACTGAGTTTTATTTGCATTAGAGGTAGTATTTGCTGAAGTAACAGAAGCATTTGCAAAGTAATCTTCTCACTCATAACTTAAAATTAGCTATTGGTTTTGGTTTGCAGAAATTCTAGCATTGGTAAGTGACTACCTATATTGTATAGACCAAATGTTACTTTAACATTTGTTTTAATCACAGAGGAGCAAAGAGGACATCAAAGCTCTGATTTTTGTAAGCATATTAGAACAGTATTCTTTTCCAGTCTTGGAACTGTGCAATGCAGTGGATGTCTGAGAAACACATACAACTACCATGGCACCAAGTACCCCTAACAGAACTGTTAGAGGTCCACAGCCTCAAATGGCTTTCAGTTCTTTTGTCTGGAAATAACTGCTCCACCTCTTTTTGGTACTGCTTGCAAAGGAGTTGTTAATATGAGAGATAGATTTCTGTTTTAAATTTTTCACTAAATTTGATTTGGGGGGCTTGGCGATATTCTTCCTGTAATGAAATCTGCAGGTGAATCCTCTATCCAGAATAGAATAAGCAGGAGGTCAGTTTTGAAAGCTCTCAAACAGAAAATTGTAATTTTTCCTCCCTGAACTCTGTCAAAACTATCAAATCTAGAAGGGAAAGGTGTAACCCAGTCTTTTTCTTGGCATGAAAGTAAACAGGGCTGGAGAATTACTTCCTGAGATCTTAAGGGTTTAATAAATCATGTAAAATTCCAAATAAATACATCTGAAGAGTTAGGGAACAGTTATTCATTAACCATAATGCCAAAGGGAAACATGCACAGGAAAGTGATACTCCATAAGCTTTAATGAAGAGGAAAACACTCACAAAGCACTGCATTCTCTAGTTTGGTGTTTTCAAACTGGGCGCTTCCCTTCAAATGTACTGCACTGGGGCAGTCACTGGTAGTGCCTGAAGAGAGATGCATGGAGTGTACATCGGTGAGCTGGCACAACACATCACCCCGTGGGTCCTCCATATTCTAGTATGATCTGGACAAGTTTTTAAAACACAAATTGTACCTTGTATGTTTTCTTTGACAGTGCAGCCTTCCTCATCTTGTTTTGAATGAATTAATTTACGCTCAACAATGAACATGAACTTATCAGAAAAGACCATATGCTCAGCTGTGACAGTTTTCAAGGATATAAATAGATGACTATCCTGCATTATGAAAATTTCAGAGAAACTCCATAAATATGAGTGCAAGTGGGAAAAAAACTAACCTTGTCACAATGGGAGAGGGTGTGAAGTTGAAAGAGTTTTTACTATTTCAAGTGCCACTACCAAAAACAAGAAAGTGTGATGTCTGTTAAAGCATCGATTTACTTGTAAACTACCCAATTTGCTTTAAAATTTTTGAATATGTTATCTGTACTTGTAAGGATCACTCATAATGTGGTGAAAAAAATACTGAGAGGGACAACACAATATTATTTAAGTATAAGACCCAAACCAGACCTTATTATTAGAACCACAACCTATATTTTCAGAATTACAAAAAAAAGACATTGTCCTTAATTTGAAATTTGCCTACATTTACTGTGAGTCAAGTTAGTTTTCCATTCATAACCTAAAGGCTTAAAATATGGGTCTGTAGTAATTACATACTGAATACATAGATGGACTGACAGTGTACCATTTCTTTACAAAAATCAATGTTTTCAATAAATACACTATAAAATTCAATACCAAGGTAAGAATATTTTTAGATTACAGTATTTTCACTTCCCCCCCCATAAATTTAAGAGTGACTTGACACTGGCATAATTGCAAAACAAATCACTTAAAAGTTAAGAGATTACAGCACTAAGTTTGTTTTCAGAATCTTAATTTAAACCCCTCTCTGCAATTTTTATAATGCAATTTTAATGACAGTGCCCCAAATTTTTTTTTTCTATGGAAGCCCACTTCATCTGCTGGACTGAGTACATCATAAGAGTACACTACACAGAGTGCATGAAATAAATTCAGTATCTGTTTTATCATTATTCAGTGTCTGATCACAGGTAGGTCTCACCCAGCTGGTGCCTTCCAGCCAATTCAGGGATGTCACATCTCCATTTTTGTGCCAACTCCAGTGCTTTCGTGGTTACTCCAGGTCTTCCACCCAGGGGTGCAAAGGTGTCACCAGCTGCTGAAATGCTTCCCTTGGACAATTCAGAGCATGGTTTCTTCTTTGAGACTGTGACTGTTAAAGCTTAATGCCTAAATGGTTAAAAGAAATCTACTTGCAAATGTTTGCATGGGTTGTCATATGTAAAAAAATAAATACTGATTTCTCTAAACTTATGGTCAGTAACTTCAAAGAATACAGTACCCTGAAAGCTTTTCATATGGTTGATTTTTTTCCCCAAAGCATTGTTAATATTCAACAGTTTATTAATGTTAAATATGTAATATTTAACCATGAGATTATTTGTATTAATTTTCAGCTTTGTGAATAGTAAAATTTGACACATCAAATTTTCATGTTTCCTGTGGTCTGTGTATTTCTCTCAAACCTAATTCAGATGTATGTTAACTTTATCTTGAGCTCCAGAACAGAGCAACATTCTTGCAATGAATCCAAAAACTAAAAATTTGAGATCTAGGTGGTTGCTAGTTTCAGATCTTTCTAGACAGTGAAGTGAGTGCCACTAAGAGGACATCTGAAATGACCACTATAGCACAAATACAAGGAGATCATAATGGCTATTTCTTATATACTTTACTGATTAATATTTGAGGTAGTTTACAACTTCAGAAAGTAGGGACTAGAACAGAAGAGCAAAGGATCACATAATCTAAGAGAAGACCTTTAAAATTAATGTTGCAGCTGCTGGATAAAGAAAGTGAAACTTGCATCATGTGTTTGGTTAATACTGTAATATAATTGCAGAACCCTTAGGGTGTATGAGAAAGAGCAAAGCAGACAGAGAGCTAAGGAGAGTATTTCCAGCAATCCACTGATCTTAATTACAGTCCAGGGCAGTGCTTCTGAGTCCTGTTAACCTGTGCCTGACCTTGTGCAATCATGTCTCCCAACTGCAGCTGTAAGCGATATGTCAGCTTTTCTCAGACGCCTGAACTGCTGCACTGGAGGATGGAGGCAGAGTCCGTGCACGCGTCCAGGTGTGGGAAATGCAGACTCACAGGGGCAAAGACTGGAGGGTATCCTGCTCCACCTGCAGATCTGTACCTACAGAAGAGATTCAGAGCCCTGGTGGCAGATAGGGGCTGGTGACACTCCCACATCTGGCAGCCTCTGAGCCTCTGGCAGCAGCAACCAGGGGAGGAGGGAACTGACAGCAGAGTGGAACTGCCTGTGGTGGGCAGAGGTCCTGGTGACCAGACTGACTCAGGCCATGGTCTAAGGAGGTTTGCTGCTTCACACGGGTTCTGTGGGGAGGCTGCCAATGCTCCTCTGGTTCTTGGCCAATTCAAGCACCAGCCACGTGGCCAGGGGAGACCTGGAGCAGAACAAGAATGACTGTGTTGCTCTGGAGTTGAGGACCAAGGGCAACAGGGTCCTGTGGTGCCATTTGCCAGGAAAAGGAGGAGTTTGAGGAGTGGACAGATCCTGTGGATCAACAACCACTTTTGCAGCTGGTCTCAATTAGAGGCTTCAGCTTTTATGACCACCAGGCCATTTTGAAGGATGGATAAGTGGTCCCATGTGACTGAGTGTGGCAGAACAGCTTCTCACATTCTGTCAAGCCTGGTGAGAACAACTTTGAACTAGGAACAGTAAGGACGGGGAGATGATGATCCGCCATCAAGAGAGGAAGTTGTGATGTGGATTGACAAGCAAAGGGCTGAGGGTGATGCGGACAAGAGAGACCTTGCAGCTAGCAAAATAGGGAAAAAGGAGGCTGGCCCCACACAAATAAGAATGTGCAAAGAGGACTGCATGATGGTGAAAGTTCTCACACCCTTTCCAGAAAATCATAATGACTGGGCACCTCTCTATATACACACTGCATGTAGTCACTACAGACTTCATCTCATTGCCGTGGCTTTCAACAGCTTAGCAACGTCTGCCAGATCCTTCGGGATCTTGGGATGCATCTCATCAGGTCGCATGGATTTGTGGATGTTCAAAATCAAAGGTCAACTGAAAAAAAATGGGGTTTGTTAATTTGCAGGAGTTACAGACTTTGGCAAGAGTTTTCTTGATATAACCCAAGAAACAGACCAGGCATTATCCGTATAGGTTACGTTGTGGATTTTTTTCTGTCTAGGTAGAAAATCTGTAAGAGTAGGAAAGTGAGAACGCAAAGCTCTGTCAACTTCAAAATGAAATGTGAATTTCTTCTTGTGGCTGCATATTTGCTTGCTTGAATTACATTTGGTGGGTGGCAGAACAGGAAGGCATTGCTGAATAGCTACGGATGAAATGCTCTTCAGCTCTGTTGCCTCCTCAGTGTAAGGAAGTTATGAGAAGTGTTTTGTCCCTTTACAGAAAAATGCAGCTAATGGTAAGTGCTACGAGCTTGAAACAAAACTCTGCAGGTCACAGGCAGGGGAAAGAGCTTCCTCAAGATTCAGGGATTCAGCCAAAGCTGATACACAATACTCTAATCCCTGTATTCAAAGCTACGTGTAAGGGAGAAATAAATGAAGAATTGTATTCGTCCTTCATGAGGGGGTAGACTGAATGCTGGCGCCATGGGTAAAGAATAGATGAAAACGCAAGATGGAGAAATTCCTAACTGTCTTGGTGTCTAAGTCACCAAATAGTTACTCTTGCATATTAGAAAATTATATCCAGAGATTAAAAATAAAGGAGACTCTCTATGTACATAGTGACCCCTATGCACATTTAATAAAGAACTCCCACTGAGGGGAAATTAGCTTAAAAAAAAACCCCAAACCAACAATTACTTACGTTGTTACCTGGGGAAGTTTCATTACTGACTGTTCAGATAACCCTTATTGTCTACAATTAGCCTGCATTAAACAGCTCTTGGTTTAAGGCAAGTACTCCACCAGAGGCCAATATATTGCCATTTAACTGGCATTTTAAATAGCCAGTAAAAATATCTTCTGAGAAAAGCTGAAACTGGGAGGGCTTTTACTTCTTGTCATTAGATTAACTCCTTCACTTATAAAGGACCTGGTTTTAGATTGCAGGGCTGTGGAGTTTGATTGTTTTTTTACCCAGAGAGGTATTACATACAATATTGATTCTAAAGACTTGCATTATAATTGTTAGCACTACCAGACAAGTGACTTTCTCTTAAGATTGAAAGAGCTGGTAATGTTTTCACTTTGAAGTCAACCTCCTTATTTCACTCTCCCTCTCACTTTGCTTTTGGTTCACATCTCTGACTGGATGAAATGGATCTTTCCTGGTGGAACTAAACGGGAATAAATGTTTCAGAAGATCATGTAACACACTCCAGCTGCTGACATCGGTTTGCTCTGGTTGAGACAGTGTAGAAATAACTCAAAGAAATGGAAGTAGAGATTTCTCACTACACTTCTGCTCCCATCAGACAATGAAGAAGCAATATCCCAACACTTTTCTGAAAAAAGGTCTGTCTTATTTTTCTGATTTTTACCAGAGTCTAAACCCTAAAGTAGAAAGTGTTTCCACTTGTACAGGCCCTCTGTTTCTGTCACTGAATCAGCCACATCAGGACTGCCAACAATACAAAACTGTGCACCCAACGGAAGTCAAAAAGTAATCCATAGTCTGTCAAGAAGACCTGCTGACAAAGAAGAAACTCTTAGCACCTCTGTCAATGAATATGCATGAGGAAAACTTCCAAGGACTTACACACAGAGGGTAGTCCCTGAAGGACTTGATATTTTTTGACTCAGAAGCCTTGACCAGCTGTGGAAACAGAGCAGAAGACTGTGATTGCACAGACACAGGCACACTTGATTTTTCAGCAATTATTCTTATTATAGAGGAGTATCTATACCTGATGTCCCAATAGGACTAATTACTGACCTCTTTACCATACATAAAGGCCACCTCATTTGCAAGAAGAGGTGAGACTTGTCATTTTTTTTATGTGTGTATTGAAAAAAAAAATTAATTCTGAAATGATGGCATTCCGAAGATCTCAAATATTACTGTGCAAGCCACATTTTAATGATTAGGGAGGGCCTTTTTACAGAATTTATAACTGGTGAAGTATTGTAAAATTACTAAATGAAAAAAAAAATGTTTTCCAAAAAGCCTATCCTGGTAACAATTCTCTCTCACGCCTTAGTATCAACTTACTTATTTTACAGGGAATCAATTTGCTGTGTCTTCAGGAGACTGGGGAGTGATGACTGGCAGCACCTGAAGAAGGAAGAACTAGATGAAGGCAGTAATGCCAAACCACTGGCGTTACATAATAGATCAGGAATAAGAGATGGCATCACAGACAGTGATGTACACGACTTTTTTTAACTTGCCCTACCCACCACAAGGGTAGCCACCATTCGGCTCCCTCTACAGAGAGACAGGGTTACAGAAAGTTATTCCTCTGACGTGTAACACCTACAGAAAGTGGGAGGGGTGTGTTTCAAACTTAACATACCCTTTGAAGGCAGGTCTCATACACTTCCAAGTAGACTGGTATGAAAAAGCTGAGCATTTTTCCTGAGAAAGGATAGCAGCTGGATCTGGCCAGATAAAAGCTGATAAACCCAGCAGGATAAAGATTATTCCAGTCACCTCAGAAGGCAAGAAAAATTTGTTTACACATTTCCTTTAAACAATCGGAGTGGGGATTCAAACACACACAATCTCTTACTTTCTAATCAAATACATTAATAATTTGGCTGCAGGGTATTTAAGGTTTTGGCAACCTCAGCTGTTGAAATTTTTGCTTTCTGTAAAACACTGGCATGGTAATGGCAGCACGGGACACCAAAGAACAGACTAAAAGAGAAATCACTCTAATTAGAAAATACAGCCCTTGTTCCTATGCAGACATGTTACATACTTCGCATCATTCACTGTAAAAAGTAAACAGTCTGGGATTTAAAGGCCAAAGTTATGACAGGAAGCCTTACCACTAAGACCTTACCCCCTCAGTTTCTCTCTTTTCTCCCAACTCCAGCTTTTTTTTCTCTTTTCTAGCCTCCCCCTGCCTCACACAGAACTGCCTTGGGAGAGGAGAAGGGGCCAGTACAGCAAGGAAAGGGAGGCTTTGCTGCCATCTGCTTTCAAGAGAATCAGAGTACAGGCCAGGCCCAAGTCTGCTGTGAGGCTTTCAGAGGCCACGATGTATCCATCAGACAGGCCTGGGAGACAGATGGGGTGCTGTGCAGCAAGTGCCAGAGCAGCTGGCTTGTCTCTACCAAGCATAGGTTGTCACTGGACACAAACCTAGGCTGGAATGTTAGATGTTCCTATCAGGGCTGGACTAATTTCACCTGACTTCATTTTAAAATAGCTGTCTGGGCTTCCCACTCTACTGAACAACAGCAGTAGGCATCTCCAGAAGGCAATTCAACCCAACCTACAATATTGCAAATTACTTCACTGAATACAAAGAGGGCTTACATGTTTAGTAACACCACAGAATGGCATTTATTTCATAACAGCTCCCAGCTGTTATTCTCGCCAGATGTGAAAGACCAAACAGAAGAGGAATTTCAACTTGCCTCTCCAAAACTCCAGCAGTCTAACTCTTACCATTATCTGCCAAACACAAGTGAGCAGGTCAGGTACCTGCCAAGAAAGTCCTGCAAGTAAACCAGGCAGATGAACAATATGTAAATCTGACTAGGATGCAGGTACAAACTCAAGACCACATTTGTTTTCTCGGCTCAGCAGCAAAATACTGAGAGGCTTTGATCAAAATTCCTTGAGGGGCTTTACTGGACTAAGAAGGAAGGTAGAGATCCCAAAGAAACATCTGGGTTCAAGCTGAAACTGTGTGTCTCAGTTTCAGATTTAAATGCTTCACACACCAATCAACGTATAAAATCTTCCGTAGACCTGGCCCTCAGCACATCCTAGAATCAATGACATGTACATATTTTGTGTATTTAATGGAGTATTTGTCTACTGTTGGGATGTACATAAAAGAGGAAATTAAGCTTTAAAACTAGTGTAATCATGAAAATAATCCCTATAAATGTTATTGGCACTCCACATATGACACAATGCCCTTTTTATATCTAGTTATGAGTTCTGATACACAGTCCAGCACAAAGACTGTAATCAATCTTACTGTTCACAGGTCTTTACTATCAGCAGCTTTTAATTTCAATGAACTTTAGTTTACAAACATAAAGAATTCAGAATCAGATCAGATGCAACTGTTCTACATCAACATCACAAATTTACCTGCATACTTGTACTTAATCTGTGGCTATGTTGCTCTCCACATGAACAACACTGATCCCCATAATTATTGTTTGTTTTGAATACATCTGGAGAGAAGTAGCAGCACAACACAGAGAACATTTATCTTGTAAAAAACACAGAGTACCTTTTTAAAAAAACTGAATCATTACTAGTCCTGTTTGGACATTGTGTAGATAGCAGTCTGTAATAACTGGAATAGAGAAAGACAGAAAAGAATTTGTACCAGTGAAGATATAGATGGGAATTAAATAACCTAAGCACGAAAAATTTCAGTAAAACACCACAGCTGTACTTACATGAAGAAAACAAATGCAAGATTATAAACTGTTCTGTGTGTCTGTCAAAACAGAAGAAAGCCACAAGACTCTTGAGCTTTTTTTCAAAACACGTCCGCTAACGAAACTCTCATTAGGCAGTACAAAGCTTGCAACATTGCTTGCTTCCCTTTGCAGTGTACATAAGTAAATAGGCACTTGCACAGCCTCAAAACTCATAAAACAAATGCATGGTAGCCATAATGCTAAGGTAAAAGAATATAAATAGTTGGTGATCTATTTTCTGGCAGTACAGCAGCCAGTCTGAAAGGAAATGCAATAATGAAGGGCCGTAACTTGGCCATAAGAACAAAAGCCAGGTTGTTCTCTCAGGTTGTGTTCCACTTAACAGGCACTCTATGCAGATTTTTCTTCCAGTCACGAAATAAAGAAGTATTTTTGGTTTGACAGGCAGTTAAGCCTATTATTTCCTTTTATAACACCCTTGTTTAGGAGCCTTCTGTTCACACAAAATGAAGGATTAAGCACACGGTCTCTGCTCAGACCTGCAACATGCTTCCTATAGAAGTTGTCAGGCTCCACATCAAGAGAACCATCATCAGTCATTGTTACCATATGGTTAGGAAACACTCTGGTTAAGAAGATACTTAAAAAATTGTTTTGGATAAGCCACTAATATCCAAGGCATCACCTAGCTTGTTTAAGACAAAGGCCCATGACAGGCAGTGTCAGTAACAGCTGACAGGCTGTGGCAATAAAAATACTGATAATCATGTTACACTGCCTTCTGCAGAGTTTATGGTGACAGACCAACACCTGGGAGAGTGAATTCTTGCAGGTATCACAGCTGCCTTCTGCGTTACAGTAAACATATACATATTTAAAGCTCCCTTTGCTTTTCACAGCAACTTCCACAGATCATTTTGCTGATATATTTACCACGTAAGATTGTTCCTCACACAGCTCAAATCCTAGCTGTAACACGAGCTTAGCAAAGCAACAAGCAAAGCTCTGGTTTTTATGTATCTGACATCAGTTCTTTAACTTTTGGCACTTTGAATTTACCTTCACACCGTGTGACTAGCCCTGGAGATGAAGTATTACAGCTTCCATATATACTCAGCAGATCATCCTGATCAAAAAGTTCTGTAATCTTATGGACTTTTCTATATAATTTTTTCTTCCAATTTCACCATCTCTTCTTTAAAGCAAATAATTTCTATTCCAGGGTTCTTCTGGTCTGAGAGTTCTACAGCAACTTAAAAAGAGGATTTTTATAACACCTCTCAGGAGGAATGCACCAATAACAGAGATAACTGTATTAAAGCTCTTCTAAGTATCTCCACAAACACTGCAAAGGAACTGCACAACTGGGATCCTGAGGGGATCCTGGGATCCTGCTCCTGGTTCCTCACACACTGTCTCTTTAATAAACTGGCCTGATTTACAGCTGCTGGTCATAAATTTAACTACATGTCTTGTTTAGTAGAGGGAAAACAACCATCTGAAAGAAGTATAAGAACTGTATTCATCACATTCCTATCCAATATCCTATCCATCCTATTTGGCTAGGAGACAAACCGAGCCTTTTTATAAATTGCCTGCCCAGTATGTGGCCTACATCCCCAATTTCTCTGCACCCCACCAGGGGTCACTTACACCACATTACTGACGTTCCTCAGCAGGGCAAGCAACTGTTTGTCTACTATAATAATTCAAAATATTTATACACTGCACAGCCACTCTTTCACGTGCACACATATACTTACTGGTATACTGATGAACCACATCTAAAACATCTTGCAAAGACTGACACATTGTGGGGTTTCCAAGAATGAAAAAAAATATAAATCTGTAGGCTTCTAAAAGACAGACAATTGGAGGGCCTGTGAAAAAACACACGTGTTCCCTTTAAGTTTAAGCTCTCTCCAGAGACCGTTGACTAGCTTCAAAATATCCCACATGTTTGGCATTAAGTAAAGCTCTCCTGGAAAAACCCACAAGTTAATTCAATTAACAAAAATGTGTTAAACCAAGTAGTACTTAGAGGGAGCACTGAGTATTTTCTGTGTAATACACAGTTACTCAGATACACACTTAAATATTTAATATGTAAAAAATAAAGTGCTCTCTATCATGTCCCAGTGCAGAGACATTATAAAACATTTCAACAACTGTAAAACAAATAGATACAAAGAACACTGCATCAAACATACATGAAAACAGTTAACACAATATGTACAATCTGATGGATGTCCCAAGACAAAACATCCCTTCATATACATGGTATATACACATATACTCCTCTTTACTCAATATATTATGACAATATATATTTCAAAATTTTGTTTACAGACAAAAAAAAAAAAACAAACCTACAAAAACACAACAAGGATCAAGCACACAAGTCCAAGACAGACAAAGAATTTGCTATCCCTGCCCATAGCACCACCTCTGCTCCTGGGAAAGATATGCCAGTGCTCTTTTCTGGGGTGCAGTGCCTCCACATCCTGCAAGGCACTGTGAGCAGCAGCCGTGAAATTGGCATCACCTGTGGTAAGCAGGTCAAATACACATGAGTAAAAGTAGATGTCCTTCACCAGCATCTTCTCGTGGCATTTGGTGGAGGCAGTTTCCAGCGTGTACACCGATCGGGGATGGGCAGCGCTGCCCCGAGGAAGCAATTTGCTCATCACAGGCAATGGCAAGTGACCGCTGTCATCGATGCGTTCGCTGGAGGGGCAGCCGTTGACACAGAGCTGCAGGTCCTGGCTCTCCTCGTAGGCCATGACCAGCTCCCGAGGCATTTGGATGGCCAGGGTCAGGTAGTGCCCGAGCTGCCGCACGTACACTGTGGTTCCGATGTGCCGGGCGTGCATCTCGATGTACTTCCCGCTGACCTTCTCCACGATGTGCAAGCTCCTGGTGTTCCCATCACCTCCACTTGTCGTACCATCCACAAAAGCTGCAGGCAGGTCATCAGTCACTGCTTGATACACTTTCTGTTCTGTACAGTCTTGGTATGATTTAAAGATAATAGTTATCTGGAGGAGAAAGGGGGGAGGGGAAAGAGCAAAGTTAGTAGAAAAAAAAATCATTATCTCAATCTCTCTTCTATTTTGCAGCTGAATATGTCTGGGACTGACCACTACCTCAGAGCCTGGTAGTTGTCCACAACTCATGCCTTAAGGTAAAGAGACTGTCCACATGCTTCAAGTAATATTTTACCAATTGTTAGATTTGTTCTTAGGTTGTCCTGGAAGAAAGACTAGTAGCAGTGGCAACAACTGTGTTATCAGGAAGGAAAAGGCTTTCTATTTAATTAGGCATCACAATTCCCTTCTGCCTGACAGTTCCTTAATGCTCTGGAACGCCTCCTGAAATGACAGAGAAGTGCCAAGTCATTCCCACAATGCTGGCCATTATGGCAAAACCAGAATGAGACTGTGCCAAATCACGGAAAGGTACAGTCACGACCAGGAAGGGAAGAACAACTAGTCAAATAATTGCTTTGGGCTCCAGGATCCATTTGTTCTAGGAACTGGGAGATTTGACACTTCCAGTCCTCTGTTGCTAGAAAATGTGCCCATGGAGAAACAAAGCAAGACTGAAAGATACTCCAAGACAGACCTTTGAAGAGTGGCTTCCAACACGGAAACCAGGAACGTAAAGCAATTACTCGTTCTTTTAAGATTAGAACTAGCCTTTTAAACCTTTACACTTACTGCATTAAGTCACAACAGAAAAAGCAGGTCCTCCAGTCTTACTTAAAGGTAGTAACGAGGCTATGTGTCAGACCTAGTCTAGTGGCTTTTCCTAAAATAAAAAGTATAACGAGGAATCACATTAAAAAATATTAGAAATAGATAAGCTACTTTTTAAAAAGTTTCTGAGGGGAGAAACTTCTAGAAAAGGTCAAAAGAAATTCTGCACCAGCAACAGTATTTTAAGAATTATTTTCAGCATTGACTCATTACATCAAATTACTTACAATCTGTGATTTAAACGGTCTGCTAAGAGACTCAGATTACCCCAAAACACATCAGAATGTATTTTAAAATTAATGTTACACTTTTTGCTTAAAATCTGCTTTTAAAGAAACCTCACATTTTTGTATCAGTTAACCAGCACACTTCTGCACAACAGCTTTTGTGTCCTGCCCCTCTGTTTTGAAGTACGAGGTAGAGGTTAAAAAAAGAGTCGACAACAGACAATTCAGATAAAATTTCTACCCTCGTTAGCTTCACCTCTCCGTATCACTTGTATAAAACAAAGGTCTATCTCTCTCCTCCCATTGCAACGATTTCTCCTGTGGAGTGCGCAGACTTCTTACCGCAATAAGAGTATTAATTTATTTTCAATGTTTGGCTTGTCCCAGGTGGCTGATGTGTTGTCTTTCTGTCTCTCAACACAGATGATACTTCCTATTTTGCTTCTGTATGTTCCCACAAGTGATGACTATATTTTTCCAATGTTTTTTCCTTGTGTCAATCAGTTAAACAGCTTGAGTTGTATCAGCTACATAGCTTGAGACCACCTGTAGTCAAGCCATTTGGTAAACTGATGTCTGTGGACCACAGCTAAGCTGTGGAATGCCTGCATCCAAAATCCAGAATATGTCTAAATGCCCCCACTGCTGATAAGACAACCTCACAACTCTGTGCTTAGTAAAATAAGCTCAGCAGGGAAGAGAAACCTGAGACCTCTCATGGAAGTAGTATTTCTGTATATAATCCAGAGCCTCATGCAGTAAATCAGGTCTTTTATTTTGTATAACACAGTTTTGATGAAGCAGACTTCTATCTCTGCCTGCTCAGACAAAGAAGCATTCCTCTTTCCTCCAGCACATTTACATTGCTCTGCAAGGAGAGAATGATTTACACGTTTACAGAAGTAAAGCTCTGTCTGCTCAGCACCTGAATAAGCCTGGAGTCAAAAAGAGTTAATTGTTTTAATGAGACACAGAACTGGCTGCTGGATAAAAACATTTAACCAAGGCACCTGGCAAAATTTATCAGCAAACTAAACTGTTTTCTCAAACCCCCCTGCTCCGCAACAATGAAATGCACACAATTTCAGATACATGGAGGGAGAAGAGAAGCCTGCACCCTAACTCAAGATTAGCAATAACATTACATGGTGAATGAGAGTTCAATGACTACAAAATTAATAAAAGCCTCCATGTAGGCTGCAAGGACACTCCAAACAGAGAATCAAGAGACCATTAAGACTTTCCAAGGACATACTCAAATTTAAACACTGCAGCTCAAGCCATTAGTTTTGAATATTGTTTGAATATTGTGTTGTATGTCACACAACATCCATCTAATCCACAGGCTAGATCAGTAAAACCAGAATTCTGCATGGTCTTTCCCTTATCACACACTCTTATCTCAATATCGTGCCCTGGTATTAAGAGATACTCCAGAGCTCTTTGTAAAGTGAGATAAAGCAAAATTTCCTTCCTTACAAAGCTTTATCTGTTTAACCTCTCAAGGTGACAGAAAGCACTGGAAAGTGAAAAAGTTATTTCAAAGAAATTTAACATGTATTATATGTGTCTATGCACCTACAGCACTTTTCACACTCGGGCTGGTTGCAAGAACACCTCCACAAAGCTGCTTATGGGGTACTGTTTACAGACTAGAGACTAGCTGCCCTTTCTAAACCTAGGGCCAAAAGATCCAAATATCAGATGAAGAAAGATTTTTGAAAGTACTGGTATCTCAGCCTTGTTCTCTGGTCACATACAGAGCTCTTTTGCAGTGAGGAACCCTGAAAGATGAATATAAAGGTTTCCGGAGACTTACCTGAAGATACAGTAAACAAACTTCACCTATAGTAAGAGTACTAAACAAATAAAAACCCCACACATCCCATCTGCACATTTTGGACTTCATCCTCCCACTGCTACTGATACCAGTACTGAGGACTGCACTGATCACAAAGACTTCCTAAATTCCACTGCACATGCAGGGCCTTTCAAACATGGCGTTACTGAGCTGTCAAACTGTAGTTTCTGGATGACCTTAAGGTATATGTAGAAGGTGCCTGGCTTGTGTGCTTTCAACTCTGATTTCTTATACTAGTCTTCCCTACTGCTAAAAAGGAATCACAGTGCTGTAGGTACCCCTGTATGTTGCTATTTTACTATGCATTTAATAGAATCCTAGAATCATTCAGGTTGAAACAGACCTTTAAGATCATGGACTCCAACCATTAATGTAGCATTGCCAAGCTTGGGGAAGACTGAGAGTGGAAAAGGACCTAGAGGCGCTGGTTGACAGCTGTCTGTACATGAGCTGGTATGTGCCCAGGTGGCCAAGAAGGCCAAGAGCATCCTGGCTTGGATCAGCATTAGTGAGGGAGCAGGATCACAGCAGTGACTGTTGCCCTGTACTGGGCAGCAGTGAGGCCACACCTCAAACACTGAGTTCAGTTTCGGGCCCCTCACCTGCAGAAACACATTGAGGTGCTGGAGCATGTCCAGAGAAGGGCAACAGAGCTAGGGAAAGGTCTGAGCACAAGTCCTACAAGGAATGTCTGAGGGAGCTATGGTTGCTCAGCCTGGAGAAAGGGAGGCTCGGGGGGGACCTTATCACTCTCAACAGGTACCTGAAGGGAGGTTGTAGACATGGGGGAAATCGTGCTGAAGTAGCAAGTAGCAAGTGACACAGTAAGAGAAAATGGCCTCAAGCTGCGCCAGAGAGGGTCAGATTAGGGAAAATATCTACACTGAAAGGTCTGTCAAGCATTGAAACAGGCTGTCCAGCCCCTTTAGTCATCATCCCCAAAAATGTTTAAAAGACATGTGGCACTCATGAACCAAGCTTAGAGGTGGAATTCACAGTGTTAGGTTCATGACTGGACTCAATGGTCTTAAAGGTCTTTTCCAACCTACATGATTCTACGATATTCTCTAACAAAACTGCAGTATGTACTATTTCTGAGAAATACAAATTCATCTCCACTTTAGGCAAGATGTCTACAAAGATGAAAAGAATAATGACACATAACCAGATATTTGATGCTCCTACTTAGAAAAACAACTGAAAGGTAACTGGAAGATAAATGTTTTAATATTACTTACAGGAGACTAAGTACATTGTGATCACTCTGTAATGATTTCCTGAAAAAATAGAAACTGTGCTGCAAAAGGAGATATTTGAAGTGTTTTGACTCTAGGAAAATGAACATTTATATCCAATGTTACCTTGTGCTGCTAATAGTACCAATTCCCAGATTCCAAGGTTTATACCTAATATAGTCATTACAGTAAAAAGCTCTGTGGTTTTTTCCTTCTCTGTGTCCTTACATTCACTCTCTCACCCTCAAGCTATCTACTACAAAACACCTGGGTAGGAAAACCTCTATTTCCAATTAATGCAAACAAGAAGCAAAGCTTTCCATTGGCAAGCCCAAGCTTCTGCCTCATTTGCTATTCAAGGACAACTACTCCAGAGATATCTAGAACACCTGTCATAGAGACGAAAGGCAATACAGACTTCATACCCCTCCAAATAAAGCACACAATAAAAAAAAACCCAACCTTTTATTTAATGCATTCTACAATACCCTTCCTACTTACTCCCTCTACAGTCCCTTGTAAGAGACATTTATCCTCAGGAAATTGCAAAACCACTTCCAAGACAGGGGAGCTCTTTATCTATAGCAGGAGAAATCACACATAAAAGATGCCAGTGACCTACTCAAAACCCACACAAGAAACCTGTCAGAAAGAAAAAGAAAAGAGGAGCTTGAACTCAGTATCCCAGCTCCTTGGTGATGATCATTCTCCATCTGAAAAACCTGAGGATCCTATGCCAAGGGGCATAAGAACACCAGGCAATATCAAAAAAACTGGAGTTTCAAGTTTCAGCTCAACCACAAAATATAAAATAGCTTTGTTCACGGTGGAAAAACAGATGTTTTTCGGGCAACACAAATATGCAAAACACCTACAAACAAATTGCCAAGAGCATTTTGTGAATAAATACACAACTCTCACACAATGTGCCCTTCCAAATCCTGCTTTTCATACTTTCGTGCCAGATGCATGCTGGGGGGTGGGGGAGGAACAACATACATTTACTCTTCATGTTCTTACTTGAGGTGTCCTCCTACCTTCTCTGGTCCTTTAAGAAATTAATGGGCAGCCCTTACACTACTGGGGTTACTCAAGCCTCATAGGCTGGTACCCCAGAAAGCTCAGACAAATCCGAAAGTACCAATTTCCTACAAGGGCAATGGACAGCTTGCACCTTTCAAAAGCACACTACATATGGGGTGAAGATTAAATACTATGTTTCTACAGCTTCATAAATCACTTACAATAAGAAAAATGCATACAGAAAAAACTAATTCTTCTACTCTTATTTCCCTTCCTTTCATTAGGTGTGCTTTAGAGTCGACTAATTAGGTTAATATTTGCTTTGGCTTCTGCATGATTTAAGTTCAGCATATACCCTTGTTTTTATTCCCTATTAAACTTCTATTTCAAATACTGCAATGAAAAAACAGCCAGACTAACAATGGATAATGTTCTGGAAACTTTTCTTGTGAAGGCAGAAGACCTATTTGGATGCTCTTAGCTAGGGATTATGTAGATAAATGTCACTGACCTGTACCTCTCTGAAGTCCTTTAAGCTACCCAGTGGCCAAAATTAGTTAAGTACACCCAGCAGCAGATAGTGTACTACAGTAAAAATGGAATTCTTGCAGAGGAAAATGTTACAGGAATGAAATTAGCAGAGGTAGCACAGTTTACAAGCCTTTTGTATTTCATTTATAGCAGCCTGTTCCATAAAGAAACAAAAGAAGTAGAAGGATGTGTTAGAGATACTAAAACCTATCTTGCTAAGTTACTTGTATGTTCAAATAACCTCCATTGCCTACAGACAGGTGTGGTAAGTTCTATTACCTGCCAAAAAAAGGTAATTCAAGGACCGTAAAACATGTAACATATACTACCGTTAAATATATTTCTAATATCCTAAGCCATATGTCTTATTTAATTGCTTCTTCATACTTAGACATACTTTTGCAATGACAGGGATGATGAAACACTGCTACAAAAGAGAGAGATGTATTGCCATTTTTCCCAGAATGACAAGTCAAAGAAAAACATCAAAAAAAAAGACAATAAGTAAAGACAGCAGGCATGCCTTTTAAAAACATATTTTCCCTCAGTATGTACAAACATTTATCTCCTTGGGTCTTCCTCTTGATTATCTGTTGGAGAAAACACACACCAGCATAAAATGCTCCATAGTCAATCATTTTCAGAATGTGGCTTAAGTTAAGATCATCTATCTACAACCATCACAGCCACACAATTTGTACACAAGAGTCTCAGCTTTTTCCTCTACTACTACAAGGAACAAGGAAATAAAGAAAATTCTACAAGAGTATAGCAGAACTGAGGATAAAAGCTTACTGCAGATTATGAAATGCAGCTTTTTCTTACACTTCAGGAATCTTGAAAAAAAGCAGCTAAAGCAGACTGCAAGGGACGTCTCTTTTGCAAAGCTTACTCAGGGTAGCCTCAATGCCTTACTTTATACACCTTCAGAACTCATTCACAATGCAGACTGTTCTTGGAACGGGCACAAGTTAATCTGAGTTTCAATCCAACCTCTGCTCACTCACACACGCAATGACATCAGTCAGTACCTCAGGATCCAGCACAAATTTAATAGCAAAGCTGATTTTCCCTTAATACACCTGCACAGCCAACGCCATGGAAGATGTGCAGGCTCTAACTTACTGTGACTAGCAGCTTCTGCTTCCAAACCCTGCAATAAAAAAACCTACTTCCAAGCTTACCAAAATGATGAAAATTCTCCGATACCAATAGTATTGAAATGATGTTCACACAGCCTGACCTTCACAAGATAAGAGCTACACTACCACAGTTTTAGAAAAGGCCATTTCACTCCAGAAAGTGAACGAACTTTGACAGCATCAGCTTCAAATGTACACTTAAGTAATTTCTTTTATTGACAGAGACATTTGCTGCCTGCATTCAGCAGGAAGAGATAAGTATTTTTCTTAAGTTAAGGAAATGGCATAAGTTATCAATACTAGTGCATTTATTCCTCAAGTTCCTGAGAGGAGAGCAATCTTAAGTCTTGCCTGTCTCAGCTTCATATGCTCAGCAGAATTTTAAGGGCGCTGCTTCTTTAGTAAAGCCAGGGTACTAAGACCTTCTGACAACCATTTAGCTTCCATGTAATTTTTTTTGCTTCTTTTAATTCTCTGCAGTTACCTTCTTGTTTCTGCTCTGAACCATCTGGTTTTTTTAATTTTCTACTGTTATACTGTTTAGAGAGTTAATGAAAAGCAGGAACTTATACTCTTTCCTTCTTTAGGGTTTCTTCCAATCCAAAACATTCTATGACTTTTTAAATTTCTACTTAAATTTAAAAGGCAGTCACACATGCACAATAATCTGATAACTGTTCTGAAGTGTTACATCTACTGTCCTTACAGGCTTATGGAGTGATAAGCACAAGTTTCCTTGCCATAGGCAGAAGCAGAGGGAAGGAAAGAATCTGTTTTAAGTTTTGTTTGATGCTCAGAAATGAAGAGGGTAAGAGTTTTACTTTATTGTACTACTGTATACAAGATTCTCAAGCTGTTACAATTCTTTAACTATTAAGGGCTAAATGACTTACTTTCCTGTCTTGGCCTTTTACTACTCCATGCATGCACAGAGCTTAAAAAAAACCTGTACCTTATTTGTAGCAGTAGCACTGGATCCCTGGACCACAGGCACATTGGTCACTTGCACTGACAAGTAGTTATTATCTATGAGAGGCCAAGCACCTTCCACTTTGCATGTCTGGAAGTGATCCTTAAATGTCCTCAGATGAGGATCACCAAACAAGCCACAGAATAGATAAGTAGGAGCAGGAGTCTTCTCCCCTCCCTGATGTTCTCTGGCTTCTGTGTGGCCACTGTAATTGCAAGGATCATGGGTCACTTCAGGGTTGGTGGAGGATGTCGGTCCATCTTTGGTACAGTTCCTCTGGGCCATGAGGTCGCCAATCCCAAGCACTGCAGAATGGTAGACCAGGTTTCCACGGCATACTTTGGAATTGCGATAGGTGCACGCAGAGTACGCACGCAGGGCCTTGCAGAACTCCAGATCAAAGTCCTCAAGAGCTGTGTTTAGATGGGAAGTGAAGGACACAAAATCAGTGGTGCACTTCTGGATTCCACAAGATGTGTGCAGCTGGCAGTCACCTAAGCACAAAAAGAGATGGCAGAGAGAAATCAAGCAAACCTCTTGGGTGGCAATACTCCATTCCACACCCACAGATGATGTAGAAAACAACTCGAAGGAAACTTACAGTGCTCAACCATTAGGGAAACATTACATAATAGAGAAGAAGGTGTTGTGAGACAGAAAGATAAGAGAATACAGAGTATCTCAGAGGATGACAGGACCCATGCATATCTTAATCCAACACCTGATACTGTCTAAATGAAAATAAAGAGCATTAGCACTAGCCAAACATTTCAGATATCAAGGTGATGATGCAAATCTGTGCTTAAGATAATCACTTAGTGAGAAAGTCTCCATTTAGTCATTCAGTGCTTTACACACGTTACAGAATGCTGCCCCTCAGAAGAATGTGGTAAAGGCAGCAAAGCAATATATGTTCAAGCAAAAAATAGAATGAATGAAGCAGAAATCAGAGTTTCTCTTCTAGAAAGCACAGCAAAGGGGAGGATAGTGTGAAACTGAGCAGGCAGTTTGCTTTATTTCCCTGGCACTGTCAGAGCTAAAGCTTCACGGCTCATTTTTTGGAGGCTAATAAGTAAAAAAAAAACCACAGCTGTCTAGTGTGCAAGTTTTGAGCTAAGACATCTGAACACTGCAGTAGCAGCCTCTCTTACACCGTAATTCAAAAAGACTGGGGCAAAGAAACCCTTTACTCCCGAAAGCCTGAAGTACTTATCAGATGTACACAACAGGTACACAGCTCACTTTACATGAACAAACCAGTTAGGCCTTATCTGATCACCTGATTTCCACAAAAGAGCACAATTAAAATCCCAGCAAGCAAACTGACGTTGAACAGTCCTCTCCTCCACTGTTCTCACAGTAATGATCTGAAATCCTTCCAAATTCACATAACACACAGCAATGATCGTCTGCTGGTGACTTTTACCCAAGAACTTACCAGAAGTAGAAACAAAATGAACAGGACTGCATACACACTAAGGGAAACAAAGCCACAGAGTTCACAGTGCTTAAAACCAGGAAGACCCTAGCCTAGGGTTCTAGTCTAGCATTCCCTCCTATCCAAACACCCACCTCTCCAACATGGACAGCTCTCCAGGCATGCAAAACTATCTACTAAAAACATGACGCATTGTTACTTTTATGACCTGTAAAACTCAACTGTGGATATATTAATCTGTAATTTCAAACCGCCATAAAACAGATTCTGAACACCACAAAAATGCCTACAAAGATAAATGGAAGTGTGGAGAAAAAAAAAAGGAAAACGCAATATGTAATATATTTAACAGAAACTCCTGAGACACGAGAAGTGAAAAATGGACCGCAGATCAGTGTAGCGCTTTCATTTTTAAACAGTTGTCTTCTGCAATTCACACAGTGATGAGGGGATATTAAAAATTTCTTTGCTTGCCCCTTAGCTGACCCTCCTGAGTCAGTACTCACATGACTTACTCTGAATATCCAAGCCATGAATTTATAACGGCAATATGTTTTCCGAGTGATGCGCAGCTAACACATATCTCCTGTCAAAATCCCAGGACAACACAAAGTAGAATGAGGCGCTCTATACCCACAGCTAAGTGTGATCATGAATTGTGCGATCAGTAAGTTTTTCTCTTTGTGCATCATTGTGCAACTGTAGAGTTTTATGTACCTTTACAAAATCTAGAAAAAAACTACACAAAATCCGATCAAATTCTGTGTTTTCTGATACACAAACAAAAAATCCCGTGGCAGGCAAAATAACACAGGTAATGGTGGGTTCAGAAACAGACTTTCAAAGCACCAGTTTATTTTCCCTCAGTTATATTCGTGATATTGTTTTTATCATACATAAACCAGGCTAGCTGAGCAAGTCAGTCAAGTCAACAGCCAAATAAATCAGAGATTCACAGAACTGTTAAGGTTGGAAGGGACCTCTGGAGATGCTTCAGTCCAACTCCCCTGCCAAGGCAGGGTCACCTAACCCAGGCGACACAGCAACGCGTCCAGGTGGGTTTGTAATGCCTCCAGAGTCCGAGACTTTCCTGGGCAGCCTATCCCAGGGCCCTGCCACTCTCAGTGTAAAGAAGGTCTTCCTCATGTTGAGGTGGAACTTCTTGTGTTTTAGTTCATGGCTACGGCTCGCTGGGCACCACCGAGAAGACTCTGGCACCATCCTCTCGGCACCCGCCTTGGAGATATTTTCTGTGCACTAACGAGATTCAGCTGGACAAGCAGCTGTGTAAACAGGCCCAGCTCCCGCGCCCCTCCTCAGGAGCGGCTCCACCTGACGGAAAGGGGCTCTGGCCGCGGTCCCGGCCCCGCCCGCGCCGCTCCCGCTCCCGCTGCCGGCCGCGCTCCCGCCCCAGCGCCGCCCGCCCCCCGCGGTACCTGCGCCCGGCAGCAGCAGCAGCAGCAGCCCCAGCGGGACTAGCACCGGCCGGAGGCTCAGCCGCGGCTCAGCCCCGGCGGCAGGACGGGGCCGCGGCATGAGGCAGCGGCGGCGGCGCGGGCGGGCGACGTCGTCCTCAGTGCTTCTCCTTCCCCTCCTCCCCCGCCCTCCCTGCTCCCGCTCCTCCTCCCGCTCCGCGGGGCGGCCCCGTCACAGGCCGGGACGGGGCTGGGCGCGTACAAAGGGCCGGGCCCGCTGCGTCACCGCGGCCCCAGCACGCTGCGGCCCCGCCCCGCCCGCCACGCCGCCTTCCATTGGTCTGCTCTGCTGTCCATCACGGCTGTCCCCCACTCCCGGCGCCCTCCGGGGGCCTTGCCCCGCCCACCTCTGCGTCACGGCGGCCGCGCGCGCTCCTGCACCGCGCTCAACGGGCCCCGAGCGGTGGGAGGGGCTGCGCGCGGCCACCAGGGGGCGCTGCCGGGATAGAGCCTGGAATACCCCTGGGAACAGCGCCGGGATAGGCTGGGAACACCGCCGGGATAGACCGGGAACACCGCCGGGACTGGCTGGGAACACCGCCGGGACAGGGCTGGGAATACGGCCGGGACAGGACAGGGTCCCCGCGGCTGGAGCAGCGCACGTGTCCACGCCAGGCAGGGGTGGGATCTACTCGATCGGCTGCAGACGGAGCCGTCCCGGCACAAGCCACGTCCGCGGATTTTTCTTGGAAGCCAGAGGGTTCTCAGCGCCTACTCGTCTCCATCAAGGCTCACGGAACACCCGCAACGGAACCGGGATAAACAGCGGAGTTACACGGGCGTGTTGGTACAAGAAGCGCTGCTGGATTTTGGAGTAGCCGTGGTTTCTTTTCCAGAAGGCAGGTGGGATGCCTGAGACGGGAGCTGCTCCCCTGTGGACAGCATCTCTAATTCCACCGCGGACGGCTCTTCCCGCCCGACCTGAGCACAGCCGGTTTACTTTACGAGCAAATATCAGCCCTATGCAAAGGCAGAATTTTGTTTGTCTAGGTCTCTGTGTGTGTGTGTGTGTATGACAACTTGACAC
Source organism: Empidonax traillii (assembly GCF_003031625.1). Taxonomy (NCBI): domain Eukaryota; kingdom Metazoa; phylum Chordata; class Aves; order Passeriformes; family Tyrannidae; genus Empidonax; species Empidonax traillii. Next base: position 212,709 of record NW_020955197.1, read on the forward strand.
GGGAGAAGACTTACACAACTACAGCAAGTCTAAATGAAGAGTAAAAGTAACTTTGTTTGATACAGGCGTGGTGTACTTTGATAGATTTTTTTAAAGGAGATAAAGCACTAGAAAATATACTTTATGTTATGGGAATTACACAGAACTCTGTCAGAGAGTTCAAATGCATGAATGTTATCTTTACTGCCATGGGAGCCCCTGGTGGTCTAGAGGGTTAAGGCACTGCACTGTCACTGCAGAGACCCGGGTTCGATTCCCGGTCGGGACCCCTCCCCGGGCAGATGGAGCTCGTTAGCCCTGTAAGGCAATCCATCTACGTCCTGAGGACCTCGCTGCCACGCACCTCGCTGCCACCGTCCAAGCGTGCTTGGCCCCGGCAGATGAACCTCAGGATTAAAGGGTGGGCTCAGTTCCGCGCACACTGTGTCTCACCTAAAAAATCCAATGCGCAGGCTGGAAGGTGTAAAGACCTTCCCCGGTTCTTCGTTCGCGAAGACTCGCCATTACATTACATCTGTACTGCCACATGTTATATCAATTTAGCAATTTCCTAACCCCATCTTCATACATGTGCATGCTTGGGAGTTTACCGAATCTATATGTGCTCATCACAAATTTCTTTTACATATAACAGACCTAGATGTAAGACATTGATCATAACATGCAAAAGTAAATTCCCATTTAAAGGTCAAGTACTATAAAGTTGTGGATAAAAGTCATGATCACTAAAAGAAGAAATGATGCAAGTATCCAAGGCGCTTTTTTTGTAGTATCTGAGTATTTTTTTTTGCTATTTACATATTGAATCATATTTAAAAGAAGCCTAAATTTAAACATTTTTATTTTACGTTCAGCATGTGTGATATGCATTAGAAAACATCATTTTAGATACTTCATAATATAGATGAAGATACGTGTACTGTATGGAATACCACAAAGTACTTCTTGCACCACTCTGTGCTTCTATACCTGGTTTAAGTACAGGAGGCATTGTAGAAATAAAGCAGGCCTTATAAAGACCACCTTTCATCTACCTCCAGCAACTTCTTCCTGTGACAATATACTGTTTTGTGGATTTCATGGATCCATAAAAAAGACTTATCACCATGACCTGCTCTGTTTTTTTGCATAGACACTCATACCTTGGCAGATAAAAGTTAACCTAGAGTAGGTTACTTACTCCTAAATTATGTTTTTTTTCCCGTCCCAGAAAAGAGCAAATTGACTGTAAGGAAGAAGGATGTATCAGAACTAGCCCATAGTGAGCTTTATAACTTGGTTGTCTTTACAAAATATGCTGTATGGAGTTTAATTCAGTTTTCCTGTCACAGTAAAAACACACGAAACTTCTGCCAAAGATGGAGTGAGGAAATGCCATGTGCTGTTGAATCTGGTATATTCAGTGTGTCTTCTGATATGGACTTGTCAACCAGCACAGTTTGAAAAAAGCAACCTACAATCCAAGTAACAAAACAAACCCCTTTCTGTTCTGTCTCCTCCCCTGTCCTGATTGACACCCTTCCCTCCAAACAAACACATTAATTGTCTTGACTTCATGTAAGATCTGTGGGGTGAGATTGAAGACAGAGGTGTTACTATCCTCTTGAGAAAATGAGGCTGTCTGTTCTGCTTGTAGAAATTCATGTTCTTGATAAAGCAAGAAGTTTATTTTTTGTTTTTTCACCTTATAAAATAGATTTTAACATCTTAAAATAGAGAATCATCTCTTCCTAAGAGACTACTCTCCAGATTTCTTGATTTCAAGAATGGAAAAGAGTTCACTGGAAGATAAACTTTTGATACAATTTTTTTGTTTTTTTTTTTTTTAAACAATGCTATTCATAAAATTATTGCTTTAACAGTTGTGAGTGTAAGAGTTGTGTTTCTGTGTGCAAGACTGGGCGTAGTGAACAGAAAACACTTGTACCAGTATGCCTCATTTTACTGGATGTGTCTCATTCATGATGTGCCTGCTTTAAGTGCTTACTTTGCTATTTGTTTTCAGCTGTTTCAGTTGTTTAATAGGATTGTTTAATGAACAGAGGAAAGCTAACAAAAGTACTGAAATACAATTCCTCAGGAATATAAGGCATAACCTAAGGAGCAGAGTACAATTTGTCTTTACTTCTCGAGAATGTATTTTTGATTCTCCTAATCTATTAGTCTGTGTTTTGCATGGTAAGACAGAGCTTGTAATTTAGTGTATCAATCTGTTAATCACATTAAAAATTGAATTTACAGCAAGCTTTCCATTCTTCCAGAAAATAATGATTAAGGCATTATAGAATAGCATTTGCAATGCTGAATGTGAAGTAGCCTCCATAGAAAATGTGGAGATTCCTTGTACTTACGCATTACTCTCTAATACATCCCACTATGCCACATGGGTCCAGAGCTCTAGATATAGCACAGTTCAATTGGTGTGATTTAAGAAAAAATCTTGGACTAGAGCATTATGTTATGTAAGACTGATTGAAAGGAGGGCATGAAAGACCAGGGAGGATGTGAAAGAAGGCATTTTTTTTTTTTTTTTTTGTCAGACTACATGCTTGGTTTAACTATACAGTGGATATTTCTGGGCAAACTGTGCAGATGTGAATGTATACACAAATTCAAAGGCCAAGAAAATATACCAGCCTGACTTTGTTTAGTTTCTATTTCCCTTTTTCCTACTTGTAACTTTTTTGACTGAGATCAATACACTGGGATAGTCTGTTTTTGTTCAAAGTGTCTATGAAAGGAGTACTTCCTTTGAAAAAATATTTATTTCAACCTCCCTGACAGGATGCACTGTCATGAATAGGACTTCTGCTATGAATATCACTGCTATGAATATGGCTTCTAAATGTGTGATGGGCTTGTCAGTTTACCTACAGGGATAAATATAAAGTCAGGAATCTTAATTTTGAAGTTCAGTTTTTAAACAGTGTTTTAGTGTTCTTCTGTTGAGTATTTGTAACTTGCTCTTCACAGAAAACAAAGAAATGAACAAGACAAGTGGAGACTTAATGATGGTATCCCCCAGGATCCAGTGAAAAGAGGGGAATCAGAGTTTGATTCCTTCAGGCAATCACTATCAGAATTTGAAAAAATTGGAGGAAATTATAAAAATGGTAGAGGACAATAAAATTGGTTTGATTATTGGAGAGACTGGATTGGGAAAAACTGCTTAAGTATGTGTCTTTAGTGAAATAAACAGGATATCAGTATTTATATAAAACTAATGCCAATTTAGTAACATTTGTGATAAGCAGTTACTTTCTGTTAATTTTAAGGCTTTTGTTTTCCTGTGTGGTCGAAAATCTTGCATTCCAATTCACTTTCTTGCTTTTGAAATTCTAAATCCCCAGAAAAGCAAAGATTCTGCAGAGTTTTCTGATAGATTTCATTTTTTCATTAAAATAACATAAAACATTGAAGGGAAAGTAGCTATGATTTTTCTATAATCCTTTTGCTTCTAAAGCTAGTTCCGCTCTTATCATCCAGAGTAGTATATATTGTGTTAAACTGAAATATTATCCTCCTGGCTTTTTCTTACAGATTTCCCTGAGGCAGGAGGCAGATGCTTCAACTTTTTCTTCTGTTAAAAACACATTATACTTGAAATCTCTTTTTAAAGAAAAAGGAAATTAAAGAAATTTATTTAAATTAAATAAATTTATTTTTTGCTGTCTTTATGTCCTTTCACGTACATTTGCAGCGATAATCCTAATAAGAAGCCTTTTGCAACCTTTGTAATATGAGATGTATTTAAATTGTTTCACTGTGGTAAAAAAGCTATCACTGTCTCAAATAAAAAGTGAATTTGAACCACTTCTTCACAGATTACACACTTTCTTCTTGACAACTCTTACAGCACTGGAACTCTGTGCCATTTATTTTGCACTCAGTCAAGACGTTTGGCAGCCCTTGCTGTGGCCGAAAGAGTGGCAGCAGAAAGAAGGGAACAAAATGGCCAGACAATTGGTTACAGATCTGATTGGAAAGCAGGTACTAATGATATTTCTTACAGTCAGTTGACTGTGTGTTGGTGTCTTTAGTCTTCTGTATATTTAAACTATAGTATATTTGGGATGCAACCTAGTCAAAGTTCCATGTGTAAAGTATAGTTAGGACGTATTATTGCAGGTAATGAATATTTAAGGGTGAAAAGGACAGTTTTCCTCCTCTATTTTGTAGTTTCATGTAGTAAGTTGTCCTCTGGAACTGAACTGCAAGTGCTTTCTCTTGATTTCTTCTAGGGAGTGTGTGTTTGTAAATTCTTGTCTTTTTTTCAGATCAAGCTTACATGTTCCTCTTTTTTTTTGGGGGGGGGTAGTTCTTTTTTTGTTTTGTTTTTTGTTTGTGGTTGGTTTGTTTCTTTGTGGTTTTGTTTTCCTCTCTACTTTTAATGTGTGAATCCAAAAGTTGGCAAGCTTTGCAGATGGTAGCAAGACCAGCATGCTGTAACAAATGGTATATAGTGAGAGTTTATAGGTGACATAAAAGGGAGAACAACAAAATTGGGAAGTGCATGATGAAGCACTATTTACCAATCCAGTTTAGGTTAAATTTACTCTGTTTTATCTTTTGTGTTTAAAGCATGAAGAGATCTAAAAGTAGAGATTTCTGTATCATCTGATGAATTTGTTCCTAATGTGGAGCAGGAATGGATGGAAGTGTAAAGACTGTGTGGGGTTTGGACATTCTTTGAACTGTGTAACTAGTGGGATTTCCAGGAAAGGGCAGCAAGTTAGGATATGAGTGAGAAGAAGAAGGCAAAAGTGACAGCAAGGAATGCACTTGAACAACAAAGTTGAGAATTTGAATATGCATATGAAAGCTCCCAAGGAAGGCCATTAAGGATTAAAAGAGTTGGCAAAGATGTATCACAAATAAGGTGGATGATTAATATGTGGAAGTATTATGCTGGCAAAAGAAGAGCAAAGTGTAAGTCAGATGAAACTGGAAGAATTACTCGAAGCAGCACAAAAAATCCAGCTTAAGAAGAACCATTAAATTTACTCCAGAGAAAGACTAAATGGGAGAGAGGACAATATTTCCAGCTCTGGGAAAGAAAAATCAGGAGTGGAGGTGTTTAGAGGTGCTTGTAGTAACACAGAAGTCTAATTTTTAAAGTTTTATTAACTGTTAGACCATAACATAAGACTCCAGATGGGGGATCCAAGCTGGAGCAGCCTGTTACTGAAGGGCTGCAGCCCTTGGAAGGGACTCACACTGGAGCAGTACATGAAGAACTGCAGCCCATGGGAAGGACTCCAATTGTAAAAGCCAATTGAAAACTGTCTCCCGCGGGAGGGATCCCACGCTGGGGGAGTGGGATCCCCAGCTGAGCCCTCCTCCCCATGAGGAAGAAGAAGCAGCAGAGACAGCATGTGATGAACTGACTGCAGCCGCCAATCCCCATCCTCCTGTGCTTTTGGAGGCAGGAGATAGGGAAAACTGTGAGTGAAGTTAAGCCTGTGAAGAAGAGAGAGGTAGGGGGAAGGTATTGTAAGATTTGGTTCTAGTTCTCATCCTACTCTGATTTAAGTGGTAATAAACCCAAGTAACTTCCTTAAGCAGAGCTTGTTTTGCCTATTACAGTAATTGGTGACTGGTCTCTCCCTGTCCTTGTCTTGACCCCATGAGTCTTTCATTATATTTTCTCTCCCCTGCACAGCTGAAGAGAAGAGGGATAGAGGTGGATAGACAAAGAAAGCCTGGCTTCAATCTGGGTATGGACAGGCATCTCCAGAAAGTCTGTAGTTTGGACTCAGCTTAGGAAATGTGATTTTGGAACCCAAAAAGATTTTAAAGACCTGTTTCTGAAATGCTATATAGCATAAACAGTTTTTTAAAATGTATTTCAAAACTGTGGTTCTAAAAGGCTACAGAAAATACATAAACCTGTACTAATCACCTATATTTTTAATGCAGTCCCTGGAGAATTATCTTAGTCTTATCCTTATCTTATAATGTTAGGCTGGTCCTCTCCAAATGAAGAGCAAGAGCAGAAGTGCATGCCTAGATGCTTCCATGGAGAAGCCAGCCTTATGGGGGAGCTTGGAGGCAGAAATCAGCTAATGAATATGAGATGGTAGAGGAGCAGATCCTATGGAAAGCTTTGAGGGCTGAGTGATACCTATTGTTGTGGCAGAGAGAAGGCTGGATGTGGAGGATCAAAGGAGAGCGGACTTTCACTGATGGAAGGAAACATATGACAAATATTGAAAGGACTCTTAAAAGAACTCTTTATTCATCACAACGGCTATGGACTTTACGTGCTTAACATCTATGGACAGTTCAATAATGTTTAATGGTTGTTGTAGAAGTTATATTATATTAGAATAGATTTTATTCCAGGTTTCATTCCCCTCATAAAATGCAGTTTTCCTATTGGTTAAAATTCCTTAGCTAGGATTGGTCTGCTTGTGCCGCAGCATAAGTGGGCCTAGCTGAGGTAACTTGTTATCCTATTGGTTGTTTGTTATGGCACGTTAATTGTACGGATTCCCATTGGTTGTACCCCATGTCAATCCCTTAACTCCTCCCATGTTCTGGTCCTTTCTCCTCCCAACCCTATATAAACCCCTGACCTTCCCTCACTCAATGATGACACTTTTATGTGTCTCGCTGATGACACCACTCTATGTCACAGCTCCTCGGGTGCTATTTTATTACCCCTGAGGATTTTGGCTAACACCTAATAAACATCCCAGCGAGTACTCAAACCCACGTGTCGTCTGTCTCTATCTCCCGGACGGGGCTGCGACAGCTGGAGGAGCAAAGCAGAGAGTCAGGGGACCGTGGGCTGAAGCTGCAGAAGTTGGAGATGGTTTAGATGCTGATCTGAACCCTCTTATTCCTATTTCTTAGTATAAAATGAGTGAGACAGCAGCTTGTGTATGGACAAGGAAGAAGCAGTACAACTCGGGGAAGAAGAAACATTTCCAAATCCCAGTCTGGGAAAGTAAAAGATTGGAAACAGTGTCCACACCCCTGTCTAGGGATGTGCGTCCCTGCCCTTAGCCCCCACGCACAAGATGGTGGCTGGGGCAGGAGGGGCCTTGGAGCAGCCCAGGGTGGGCGGAGGCCCCACTTTCAGCCACCTGTTTAGATAGACATTAATAGACAACTGGTGAAATAATCCAGTATTGCATCTTTGTTCTGTACACATCAAGATACTCAAGCCAGATTGTAACCTTGGCTGTCTGTTCTTTAATCTGATGTTAAGTCAATTGAAATAGGTGGAAACAAGAAGAAGCTCCCTGGTTTGCACCTTTGAAAATTAGATCAAACCAACAAAGGCCCAAAAGCATTTCCTGTACAGTTGGACTTCCTTTAACTCAAAGAGGCATCACAGCAGATGTTTTTCAGGCAGGAGTCATAGTGACTGCAAGGTGATTCAGAAAGAGACGTACTGGGAGCAGATCATGTAATGGGTGCTCATCTAAACTGTGTATCCTGAAGTTTACCTCTTTGTTTTAGGTCATTATGAAGACTGTGTAGAACTGGGGGGAAAAAAATACGAAATTCCAGCAGAAAGTCCGCTCTGATTAGGTTGTTCTTAATGAGATTCTTCAGGTTGAGAACAGTCTTTCTGTTCAGCAACATGCAGACTCTTAGGAAAGAGGAAGGCAAGCCCACAAACCATTGGGGATAAACAGTCACTGAGAGGAACCAACCAGTAAAAAAAGGCAATAGATATGAGAGGGGAAAAAGACAAAAAACATGAGGCAAAAGTGTGGAAACAAGAGGGGAAAAGGAAGAAAAATGTGAAGGTAAAAAGGGCAGGAAACATCAGTGGAAAAAGGGAGAGAAATATGAGGAGAGAAATGTGAGAGGGAAAATGAGAAATGTGAATGGGAAAGGGGCAGGAAATGAGTGAAAAGGGGGTTTGAAACATGAGAGGATAAAAAGACAGGAAAAGTGAGGAGAAAAGTGTGAGAAATGTAAGGGGGAAAAGGGCAGGAGATTTGAGTGAAAAAAGGGCGGGAAACATGAGGGGATAAAAGGGCAGGAAACATGAGGGGGAAAGTGTGAGAAACATGAAAGGAAAACGGTGAGACATGTGAATGAAAAAAGGAAAGAAACATGATAGGATAAAAGGATGAGAAAATTGAGAGGAAAAGTGTGAGAAACATGAGAGGAAAAGTTTGGGAAACATGAGTGGAGGAAAAGGCCATGATATGGGAGAGGGGAAACGTGAGGGGAAACGAGTAGGAAATGTGAGGGGGGAAAGTGTGGGGAATGGGGCCTGGAAAACAACCAGACCTTTGCAGAGAATGGAGCAAATTGTTGCAGGAGTGAGCTGTAACTTCAAAAACTGCCATTTCAACTGCCACTGCTGTTTCAACTTGTGCCTCAATATGTAAATTGATTATTCAGAGAGGAAGAGGATGCTTACTAACTTTGGACTTGGACGGTGCTGAACCTAGCACTATCTATTTGCCCTTTGACAACAAATAGTTAACCTTTCTGATTAACCAGTCTTTTGGTTTTCAGTGTGCCCTGCCAGATTTCCCAGGACAGATAAGTATCCACCTCCCAAGCCACAAAACACTATAATTCTTTTCTTCCTTCCCTTTATGTCCTCAACTGCAGTTAACCCATATGCCTATCCCTTCTGCCCTCACAGTATTCACTGATGATTCAGGAAAAACAGGTGTAGCTGTAATAGTCTGGAGAGATGAGCAAGAGAATTGGAAAAGTGACATCCGTATAGTCCAAGGCTCAACGCAGGTAGCTGAGCTCTCTGCAGTAGTGCAAGTGTTGCAACTATGGCCTGATCCTATAAACATCATAACAGATTCCGCCTGTGTGGCAGGCTTAGTCTTCAGAATAGAAAACTCCTATTTAAAGAAAGTCTCTAATCCAATTTTGTTCTCTCTCCTCTAGAACCTTAAATGGCTCCTAGATTACATGGAACATCCATATTTCATACAGCACACAAGATCACACAAAGCCGTGCCAGGACCAATCAGTGAAGGGAATGCAGAAGCAGACAAACTTGCAGGCCACACAGTATTACCAGACCAATTTGCACAAGCTCGCATCTCACATGATTTTTATCATCAAAACGCAAAAGTTTTACAGTGCATGTTCCACTTAAAACAAGAACAGGCAAAACAAATTAGTTAATCCTGCCCTGACTGTCAACAGATTTTGCCTGCACCTTCTATTGGCACTAATTCTCAAGATCTCTTTTCCCTAGAAATACGTCAATCAGATGTTACACACATACCAGAATTCAGTAAATACAAATTTGTCCACGTTTCCATAGACACTTTTTCAACGTGCATTTATGCCTCCATGCGTGTCCGAAAAAAGGCAAAAAATGTTTGCTGTCATTTCATTTTGGCATTTTCCACCTTAGGAATTCCAAAAACCATCAAGACAGATAATGGCCCAAGTTACACATCACACAAAACACAATCTTTCTTTCAACAGTGGGCATTCAGCATAATGCGTGTATCCCACAGTCTCCTACAGGCCAAACAATCATAGAACATGTGCACAAGGACCCTTAAGACTATGTTGCAAAAGCAAAATAGGGGGAATACAGGATTAACCCGGTAGGAACGTGTAGCTAAAGCCTGTTATGTATTAAATTTTTTAAACCTTTGGACAGAAAAAGGCCCTCCTATCCACTGCCACTTCAGCACAAGTGATGTGAAACCTCAGGGAAAAGCCCAAGTTATAGTCAAAATCTGCAAACAGGCCAGTAGGAAGGACCATTTCCCCTCATAACATGGGGAAAAGGGTATGCTTGTGTCTCTACAGGTTCAGGTCCAAGATGGGTTCCTGCAAGATGGGTTAAACCAGCATTGCCACAGCCATCCACATAAAAATTGCAGCCTTTCTCTTGCTATGCATTCTAGACCTGCCTGGTTGGAGAGCTGGCTGACAAATGACAGAAGACAAATCCCTGAAACGCCGAGATGCAACAAAAGATCCTTTGGTGGAATAAGGGACATTTGGATTCTTTATTTGCCTGATACAAGGCTTTAATCATTTTGAGGATCGTTTTAAAAGATAAAGACTAAATAGTAAAGTTAGATGTAGGTGGCAGTTAAAATTGTTTTACATGTATATTTTATATTTCTGTACTACATGTATTGAAAGGTTCACAATATTTCCAATGTTTACACCTAAACAAGTGTTCTTAAAAAAAAAAAAAAAAAAAAAAAGGGGGATTTGTGGGGAATAGGGCCTGGAAAAAAACCAGACCTTTCAGAAAATGGGCCAGCTCATTACAGGAGTGAGCTGTAACTCCAAAAACTGCTGCTTCAATTGCCATGACAACCTGCAGCCAATCAGATGCTGCGGTCACAGTTTTATCTTATACGGTATGTTTGGCTGTTGGTGTTGAGTTATAAAAGGGGGCTGAGACCCCAATAAACTTGTCTAAGCTTCACCCCCTAAGTCCGTGCCTCAACACGCCGCAAAAAAGGGCAGGAAATGTGAGGGGAAGGGGGTGAGGAACAAGAGGGAAAAAGGGCAAGAAACAGTGAAAAATGGGCAGGCAACATGACAGGAGAAAAAGGCCAGGAAACATGATGGAAAAAGGGTGGGAAAGAAGAGGAGAAAAGTGAGTGAAATGTGACGAGAGAAGAAGAACAGGAAACATGAGGGGAAAACGGAAAACATGAAGAAAAAAGTGTGAGAAGTGTGAGGGAAAACTGGGAAGGAAACCTGAGTGAAGAAGGGCAGCAAATGTGAGGCGGAAAGAGTAAGAAATCTTTTTTGTTGGATTTTGCAAAGATGACAACTGGTCTTCCTGTTGGCCTGTACTGCCTTAATCCAGTCCAAGTGTTGTATCATTTCCGTCATCTGAAGGTCTGGGAAAAGTTCTCAAAGTGCTGTTCAAAGCATGGACACAACTTCCTAGTTCTCAGCACTTTTTTCTCCCAGCTCCCACGTTTCTCTGCATCAAAATGCCAGTTCCTTTTTCTCTCCATAGGATCTTTCAACTCTAGGAAACTCCTGATGCTTAGATATAATTTTTTTTTTCATCTTCTTCTGTCTTCTTATTCTTTTTTTTCTTTTTCTTAGTAAGTGTGACCATGTACCCAGTTAATTGGTCCTTAGTGTTTCTCCTGGGGTGGTCCTCGGAAGGGTAAGGAAAGAAGCACTGGCAGCGCCTGGTCCATTCTGTGGGAAAACTGCTGTTCACTTTAGGAATTGCATGTTTGGCTTGAATAAGGAAGGAAGAAGCCTGTATTTGAAAGATGAGACCCCAGCACATTAATACCCTGACGGATTGAAGGAATGCACTTCAGAGCCACTTGAGTGGGACACACTATGACTGATCTCAACTGTCCCCAGTACTTGCAAGCATATTTATTCATGGGAATTCAGTTGTTAGGTTCTTCAGATCTTCGGGGGTATTTTCTTTGTCCTGATTGGCTGAACTGACCAAACAGACTGTAGGATCTAAACTGAAGAATGAGAAGCTAGTAGCTGACAAATTTAGGATTAAGAATGGTTTGTTTAGAAAAAGGTATCTGATGTTTGGTGCTGATGATAGGTAGTAGAGCCGCTCAAAAGTGCTAACATGGCCTCAAAAAAACTAGACAAACAGCAAAAGCCTTCACTGGTTTATTTTTTAATTTTTTTTGAATTGACAAAGGGACCCCAAGACCCCAAGAGGATTTTCCCAGCCCCTTGTTGTTAATGCTT
>NW_020955197.1:227581-232045 GCF_003031625.1 Empidonax traillii
CTGGGGAAACGTTTTCAGCAAGTTAATGGGAATTAGTGCATGCAATTTATTAAAAAAAGGAAAGTACAGGAAAGAGAGGAGAAAAGAGCTGCTTTAGCTGTTGGATGGAACAGAAGCACTGACTATTAAAGAGCAGTTTGGGTTTTCTTGACCAAACAGGTCAGTACATAAACAGGGCAAACAGTAGGCACAAGCTAGCCTATTGTCCTGTTCTCTTGTTTGCTGTGTGAGAGAACTGTTTGTTCTGGAGGGGTGTTGTGAAAGGACCACGCTCTCAGTTCAGGTTGACTCGTTCTGTCACCACAGGCAGTTTTCTAACAGCGTCTCGTTCATTTTCCCTTGCCTGTTGCAGGTCATCTGACCCGTGGAGGGAGAGAGGAGCGTTCTTTGGTGAGCGGGAAAGGAACCTCTGACGTTCCTGGCGTTTAAGAATTGTGGAGCCAGCTGCAAGCTTGGCCTGTTGCAGTAGAGTGTAGAGTGCCAGCCTGGCAGGCTGAAAGAAAGTCCATCTCAGTGTCTGCTGCAGCAGCAGCAGCAGCAAAGGGGTGGCTGGCTGTTTTCTGATTCTCTCAGACTCTTCAGGAGAGACAAGCCAGCTTCTGCACAAGAAGGTTGTGGCCGATTCTAGCCAGGGGGGAGTAGCCCATTCAGAGCAATATGCAGTGCCATCTAATTAGCCCATTATAATTTAGTTTTAAGGACTTCCATCAAAGTTGATGAGTTCTCCTTTGTACAGCTGGGTATAGAGCTGAATGGAAATCAGGTTTCAAATGGCAGGTTACTCCCTGTCCCTCACGCTGCTGTCTGTCCACAGAGCACCCAACCAACATCAGCCCCTCCTGTGGCTCCCTCTGGTGCAGAGGAAGAAGCTAAAGTGGAGGAAAATGACGGCAAATATCCAGCTGCTGTCACACCACTGCCTGAACAGCCCAAACCGGTAAGTGCCAGCTTTGCTTGGCACAGTCCTTGGTGCAACGCAGAGCTGCAAGTTTCTGGTCCGACCGCATTTGCCGGTCGTGGCTGAAGATGCTGAGGGCTGGAGTCATGCTGGAGCGGTCCAAAGACACAGGTCACAGCCTTGCAGGCTGCGTAGGAGACAGTCCCCTGGAGAGACTTGCCCCTCCCCACTGAATATCAGTGTAGCGAAATGAGCAGCTCAGATACAGCTGGGGATAGGCCTGGGGATATAAATGAGGATGGAAGTGATGGGTTTCTCCCTGTCCCTTATGCTTCTGTCTGTCCACAGAAAACAGAAACGGCATCAGAACCTCTGATGGCTCCCCCTCTTCCTGAAGAAGAGGCCGAAGAAGAGGCTAAAGATGTGGAAGATGCAAAGGAGCCACCACAAACAACTGGGTACAGGGGAAGGGTGGGAAAGGACGGGTCAGTCCCAGCCCTTCACGCTGCTTTCTTTCCACCAAGCAGAAAACCAGCATGCGAACCTCCTCTGGCTCCATCTGTTCCTGAAGGAGAGGCTGAAGAGGAGGGATATGAGGACAACTCTCCACCTGTTGTCACAGCCCAGCGTGAACATCCCCAGCCAGTAAGTGCCAGCTTAGGTTGGCCCAGTCCTTGGGGCAACGCAGAGCTGCCAGTTTCCAGTCAGACAGCGCTTGCCGTTCGTGGCTTGAAGGCACTGAGGGCTGGAGCGGTGCCACGACAAAACGCTTCCCTTTACCGCTGTAAAAGGGCACAGCTCTGTGCACAGTGTGCAGGGTCCCCGCCACCAGCAGATAGAGTGGTCCAAAGACACAGCTCCCAACTGTGTCTTTGCAGGCTATGCAGGAGACACTGTTCCCTGGAGGGACCTGCCCCTCTCCCCAGAATATCTAAGTAGCCAGTGGCACAACTTAGCCAGACTACACTCTTAACTAGGACATGACCCAGGTTTGGTGAGAAGAATCCTACACAGCTCAGCATGATAGACACAAGGGCGGGCCGGGAAGGGCTGGAACGCAGTCCTGAGTGGCCGCTCCCTAAAGCCTGAAATACTGAAGGGAAGTCAGTTGAACAGATGGGGAAAGGGAAATGCCCCCTGCTTCTCTTCAGACACTTACATTCCGACTCCAGAGTCATTTTGTTACCCATGTAAAGAGCCCCTCCTCACAGCTCTTGCCTTCAGGTGAGCTGTGTCTCCGCTTGCTACTTCTCCCAGATCTCCGGAGGGGAGAGCTGTCTTCCCTGCTCCTTATTGCTCCTTTGTGCTCTTTCCCTGCCCGCTCCTTGCAGGCCCTGATGGAAGAGCTTTTGGCCAGCCAGGACTCCTCAGCCCAGCTGGAAAAGGTGGAGGGGCAGGAGAGGATGCACAGAGGGCGCAGTGTCCGGGAGCTCCTGTGAGTGATGAGCTTTCTCGCTTTCTCTGGGCAGGGGTGGGCAGTGCTGCACTTTGAGAGGCCCATCGTCCAAGAAGACATTTTGCACGCTCATCACTTGTAGCACAGAACAGAGAAGGGAGCACGTGGGCAGGTCTGGCACACAGCCTGCTGACACACAGCACAGCTGCCTCCTTGTACTTGCTCTAGTGACAAAGAGTGATGCAGCTCTAGTCAGGAAATCCCAGCATCCTTGAGGTGGAACTAGGAGGTTGTTGGAAATCACTCAGACTGCCCCATCTGGGACATGGTGCACTGTAGCCTTGGTTTTGGAAATGAGATTGTTTTGCTCTTAAAAAGCTTAAAGCTTGTTTGTCTTTCCCCTTCTCCCAGACTGAAGAGCTTAGCTGCCCTTGAGAGGAAACACTCCCTATTAGGGAGGGAGTTGGGAGTTGTGAGAGAGACACTGGAGCAACCCCAACTTGCGAGGGATCTGCTGAGAGAAGGAGAAGAGAAAGAGGAGTTTGGCCTGGCGCTGCTGGAGGTACGGTCACCTTCCTCCTAGGCAGCACCTGTGGGAGAGGAAGTAGTGGTAGCGAGACCAGCGCAGATGGATGGTGTTTGGGGCAGTAGGAGGCGGGGACAATGTTGTTGTCCTTCTTGGAAAATGGTGATCCAAGCACACAGGCTCTTTGGGTTAGTTCGTGTGCATGAGCTTATTGGGAGCGCTGAGCTATCCGAGAGTATGTCAGAGCCACACTGGGGATGTGGAGTTGCTGCTTGAAGTCCGGGATTTTGCTGCCTTTGTTGTCATGCTGTTCTTTTGTCTCCTCAGGCACAGCAGTCGGTAGCGGAGCTGACAGGGGCTCAGAGTCAGCTGAGCGCAGAAACAGCAGATCTCCACCTTGCAGCAGTGAAGATGGGCGGCATCGGTGGGGCTCTTGCACTGCGTTACGTGCAGCTGAAGCAGCGTGTGCTGCAGGTGAGCAGAGTTGCCAAGGGGCTTGCCAGGGGCTTGTCTGCAGCTGCTTCTTCTCCTCAGACTTCTTGCCTTCCGGCAGCACGACTGACTGAATATGGCAACTGAATATTCCTTTTTTTTGGGAGAGCCAAACGTTCCTCATGGTAAATCTTCCTGTATTTGATTTCCTCTGTGCTTCCGAGTGTAGCTGGAGCAGGAGAAGGAAGTCCCATCAGCTGAAGTGGAGAAGATGGAGAGAACAAAGATCCCTCTGTCAAAGATCATCAGGCTGGGAGAAAGAGCAAACAAAGGGATCGGTGCGAAGAAAGCCTACTTGGAGCAGCTGCTGGAGGAGGCAGAGGAGAAACAGGAGGAGCTGCGGGTGGATCTGCTGATCATGGCTGATGAGAAGGCAGAAATCCAAGAGCAGCTCCAGAAAGCCGAGGAGAAACAGGAGGAGCTGCGCATGGATCTGCTGATCATGGCTGATGAGAAGGCAGAAGTCCAAGAGCAGCTCCAGGAAGCCGAGGAGAAACAGGAGGAGCTGCGCGTGGACCTGATCATCATGGCCGACGAGAAGGCAGAACTCCAAGAGCAACTGCGGGAAACAGAGGAGAAGCAGGAGCAGCTGCGGGTGGATCTGATGATGATGGCGGAGGAGAAGGCAGAAATGCAAGAGCAAGTCCATCAGGTGAGACCAAAAGGCTGGTGCATCGGGGTGGGCATCTGGCTGCTTGGCTCAGCAAAGCTGTCTCTGTGGGACAGGGCAGTGCTTTTGCTCAACCTTTCTTGCAAATTCCTGGCACTGGAATAGATTTTGATTGAATTTTAGTCCGCAAGGCAGCAGTCCTGGAAGATGCAGTAGTTCTGCATGAAAACACCTAGTTTTGGGGAAGGGACATTTGTTGTGAAGGAGTTCTTCTAGTGCCAAGCAAGCCCGTAGGGCCTTACACATCCCTTTGCAGTTAACAGTGACCGTTCCTTTTGGCAGCCCAGGGGATTGGTCTGTGTTGTGTTCCGAGAATGGGAATTCAGCAGAAAATCAAGCCCCTTGTGTTCCAGCTGGTGCTGGGGATCGGAGGGGCTGGGCACGGCTGGGCTTGATTTCTCTTTATAGCCATTTTAACACTGTGAGTCTGGTCGAGTTGAAAAGAAGAACTTGCATGAGCACAGGGGCACAAACAGTGCAGT
>NW_020955197.1:232347-233440 GCF_003031625.1 Empidonax traillii
GAATGGGAATTCAGCAGAAAATCAAGCCCCTTGTGTTCCAGCTGGTGCTGGGGATCGGAGGGGCTGGGCACGGCTGGGCTTGATTTCTCTTTATAGCCATTTTAACACTGTGAGTCTGGTCGAGTTGAAAAGAAGAACTTGCATGAGCACAGGGGCACAAACAGTGCAGTTTCCAGGGCACTACTACAGAGGGGTGCCCTCACCAGCAAGGCCAGATACTCGAGAAAGGCCACACCCTTCCTGTTAGCTGCCTAAGAGTGTGTTGGAGATTCAGTCCCACATGGGCCATGTTTGTGCTGCCAGTCTCCCTTTGGAATCTGTGCCTCCCCGGACAGCAGCAGCAGCACAGTGCTTTGGGAGTGCGTGAGCCCCTCGGTCTTTGAGTCTTGCCACGTGGATGTTTAAAACTGCCTTCTCATCATTTCTGTGCAGGTCCTGCTGGAAAAGGAGCGTGAGAACTCTGATTTATTAGACATGCTCCTGCAGACTCGAGAAGAGCTATTCCAAGCGCGGCAGCAGCTGGAGCAGCTCAGGCAGCAGGTGGGCGAGCGTGGAGAGAATGGGCAGGTACACCTGACTAGCCAGGCAACAGAGGGAAGGGCAGTAACAAGGGCATAAAATGTAGGTCTTGGGACTGAGGAGGCAAGGACTACTGCAGGCATTGAGAGCAGAGAGCCTGGCAGGCTCCAGAGATCAGCACCAGGCAGCAAGGGTTACAGTGGAAGCAGAGCAGGCTCGGTCCCTTGGCCTGTTGACCAATGGATTCCTGCTGGCTTGTTAGTGCTAGCCTTGTTTTTTGAGGTGTTTTTTCCAGTCAAGGAGGTGATTGATCCACCTAAAATTTCAAACAAACTTGCCCATATCCATTGTGAATCTGGGCCTCGTCATGGAGTGAACTTGCAAGTTCATAGAATCATAGAATCATAGAATCATAGAATCATAGAATAGATTGGGTTGGAAAAGACCTCCAAGATCATCAAGTCCAACCCCTGATCCAACTCCAATTACTATATCATGGCACTAAGGGCCACATCCAATCTCTGCTTAAAAACCTCCAGGGATGGTGAATCCACCACCTCTCTGGGTAGGCTGT
>NW_020955197.1:235779-237347 GCF_003031625.1 Empidonax traillii
CTCAGAATGACAGTGTGGTGTTGCCTGAGTTTGGCAGACAGATTGAAAGGAGTGGAACGAGTACACACCAACAGGTCCGTACATAGCCTGGAAAGAAACACCTCCACAGACAGACACAGAAAGGAAAAAGTGAAAGAAACCCCCCAGATAATTTAGGTGCAGACTTGAGATGGGCACCAGCCCTTTTCCTTCTGGGTGGACCTGAGTTTTTTCTCTCGGACAGCTTGCAGGCAGAGGGTTTCTCTGCTGCTGGCTGAAGAGTCGATGTGAAGCCAGGGGGTTTATAAACACTCCAGGCAGCAGAGATGTCCTGTCTGTGCTGGCTTCTGTTCCCAGGGACTAAACTGCTTGTCCTTTCTTTGCTGCTCTTCTGTTTCTAGGGGTTTTGGAACCGTTTATAAAGCCCTCGACACTGCCACAGGAGGACAGGTGAGCGTCAACAACCCCCAGCGATTCTGCAGCTCTGCCGTTCCTTCCTCTCTGCTGTGAGCTGTGGCTGCAGCTTTGGGTCGCTGGTAGATCTTTGCTGCAAAGGCAAAAGAAGCACAGACCAGTGTCAGCCTGTCAAATGCATTTGGGGCAGACTTTGTCCTTCGGACCTGCCAGGAAGAATGCCAGGAGGGCAGCGGTGTCTTTCAGAGAAGGACACTCTGCCTCGGTCTTAATTGCTAAATAGGCAGCGACCAGCTGATGGCGGCTGCCACCCCTCGGGCCCGCTTTGTCCTAATCCCAGCTTCAGACGCAGATAGGATTTAGCTTTTCTCCCCATCGCGTTTCATCCCCAAAGTGCAGTGCAACAGCTAATGACAGAGATGTTCTGTTTGGAACACAGTACGTGTTTCAGACCTAGTGGAGTTGGTTGACACACGCTCGGGACTAAGGAGATGTTTATCAAGAACAAAGGCCTCTCCTAAGCAAAACATCTCTGGCCATGTGTCCTGTGACTGGCACCCAAGGGAGCAGAGAAATGGGCTGTTGGAATGTCAGTTCCTACATACTGCGTTGTCGAGCCCCTGGGCAGTTTGGCACAGCTGGGCTGTGTCATTCCAAAATCGCGCGCTCCGTGTTCGTTGTGGTCTCGTGCAACAGACTGCTCCAGTCAATGGTTTTCAATGCCATTTTAGGTGGCCATAAAGAAAATCAATCTCCGGCACCAGAGAACCAAGGGACTGCTGAAGGAAATCCGAATCATGAGGGACAAGAAGAACCCCAATATTGTCACCTATTTAGACAGGCAAGTAGTCCTGGTGTTATCCTGTGAATGTTCTTTTCCATACTTGCAAGGCAAAGATTGACAAGCCCTTTACTCCCTGTCAGAAAATTGATCTTCTTCTCCTTATAATCTACTTGTATACAATGTATGGGAGGACACTGCATTTTGTCTGTGTCAGTCTTTCCTGGCGCACATAGTTTCAAGACTGTTTTCTTCTAGAAAAACCTGGATCAGCCCTCTCTTACTAACTCAACAGCCTGCACGTTCACTCTCGCCATGAAGTTTGGTCATTTTGGGCTTTGATCTGTTTCAGGTGTCTTACGATAGACATGCTGATAAACCGTGCTAGAAATGA
>NW_020955197.1:238890-240927 GCF_003031625.1 Empidonax traillii
CTGCTGTGGAGGCCAGCAATAAAATCTTTGTCACGCAGCCACCTGCTCAAAAGAGAGCCACTTTATAGCATTGTTGGCAAACCCTCGTTTGTTCTCTGCATGGAGAGAGCACATACACTGCAGCAGCAGTCATTCTGGCTGGGTTTGCAGGGCACAGTCTGTAACAGCAATTGCCCTTTCTCTTTCAAAATCGGATATTCCTCGACTTCAAAAGATATTGCTCTACTAGGGTTGGAGCAACAAGCTCTTAAGACCACATGACAATACCATGTTGTGCCATTCCTGACCCTTCCCCCAGGAGTTCAATCTTCTAGAGCAGTTTCCTCTCTTGTGGGATGAAATCAGACCACTCATTTTTTCCTTCCCATTTCTTTTGTCTCCCTCAGTGCCTGCAAGGATTGGCTTTCCTTCATGCCAACCAGGTGATCCACAGAGACATCAAAAGCGACAACATCCTGCTGGGCCTGGACGGATCTGTCAAGCTGGGTAGGTATTCCTGGTCAGCTGCAGCGTTCCCAGGATGTGCTGTGAGGGCTGCTTTTGAGCTACTGCCAGTTGTCCCGAAGTGGTGCTTGTGGCAGTGCAGGCACCCCTGCTGCAAGCTGAGAGCACAGCTGCAACATGCAACTGTGAGATATCCTAAGAAACAGGGTGTCAAGAGGGGCTTTGTTTTGTGTGTGTCCCTTTCGGAAGGAGAGAGTTACAGTCTAAAGCCTCAAGTGAATAAATAACATGCACTGCATGAACGGCGGAGGTTTTGTTAAGTGGCCAATTCCATAGTTTCCCGGCTGCATCCCTGCGGAAACAGAGCACGGCCGCTTTTCCAGCTCGAGTCAAGGGCGCCTTCTCAGACTTAGCCTGGGGAATTCTTTGGCCTAGTTTCCTGACTGAAGCTAGCTTTAACAGCGTTTGTTTCTCTCCTTAGCTGATTTTGGCCTCTGTGCTCAGCTCAGCGCTGAGCGGAGTAAACGCAGCTCGATGGTCGGGACTGTTCAGTGGATGGCACCAGAGGTTGTGAGATGCCAACCATACGGCCCCAAGGTGGACATCTGGTCACTTGGCATCGTAGGAATAGAAATGGTGGAAGGAGAACCGCCTTACTTTCAGGAAACCGCTTTCATGGTAAGGCACAAGTCCTCTCAGCTACCGGCGTCTTTCTAATCTCTCCCCCGTTTGGTGTCCCATGAGACAAAATCCCATTCCCACCAGCCTGAAGCAGTTCCAGCAAGATCCACTTCTAAAAATATCTCTGGAGCACATCAGCATCTGCTGGGTCTTTGGTTCCATCCATGGGAGAACATCAGAAGAGAAGTAGCCACTTCAGAAATGGGCCGTCTTGGCCTTCAGCAGTGCTTGGAATTTCACGTGTGATTTTTGTACTGTCTTTGAGCTCTGTCACTGAATGACAGGAACTTCTTAGCGGCAACTTTAGAGATGGGAAACACACCCTTTGAGCTGCAGGTTTGAATCACAGAATCACAGGAAAAGCTGAATTGGAAGAAACCCATGGGATCTTTGAGTCCAACTCACGGCCCTGCGCCGGACACCCCAGGAATCGCACCATGTACCTCAGAGTATTGTCCCAACACCTCTTGAACTCTGTCAGGCTTGGGGCTGTGAGCACTTCTCCGGGGAGTCTGTTCCAGTGGCCAACCACCCAGTGGGAGAAAATCTTTTTTCTGAGATCCCACTCAAACCTCCGCCGACTCAGCTATGGAGCTGGAAGAAAGAGGTGGAGCCTGGTGTTTCCTTTTTCTTCAGGCTCGCCACCTGATAGCCACACGAGGGACACCAAAGCTGCAGAACTCCTGGCTACACTCCTTCCTCTTGTGTCACTTTCTGGACTGCTGCCTGCAGACGGACGAGGACAAGCGAAGCTCTGCCGAGGACCTCCTACAGGTAAAGTGTGGAGCAAAGTTTGCAGGGATGGGACACCTCTAGAAACTGTGTGCCAGTGTTTCACCTCCTTCCCCATAAAAAATGTCTTCCTTAGACCCAATCTGAATCAAGCCTCTCTTTTAGTTTAAAACCATTTCC
>NW_020955197.1:242811-244966 GCF_003031625.1 Empidonax traillii
AGGAGGAGTGGGGCAGCCACAACATCCTGTGCAGATACAGGCTTTCAGTTTGTTCTTGCCCAGCACATGCGGCGTGTCTCTTCTGTGTCTGGACCCTTTCCCAGTTGCCCATGGATAACAGGTTTGAAAGTCTGCAAGTGGAAGGCAACGAGGTAGGGATGTCCGCTGGCAGCAGAGTGCAGCCGAGAGCAACCCGTCCAGGAGGTTCCTGGAGTGTGTGGCCAAGACCTTCCTGACACAGCTGGTGAGTGAGCCAACGAGGGGAGTCACCTGGGCCTGCAGTGTGTGACTGGTGGGTGGGTGCCCTGAGGTTTGGAGGCCGTCTTGGGCTCAGGGATCATAAAATGATCATTTTTGATCCTCGAAGGAGGAGGCTGAGCAGAATGGCTGCCTCGGGCTGCCCTGGCCTTCGTGCCCTCCAGGGCCCTGGAACAGAAAAGAGTTTTCCTGCAGAGAGAATTGATCAGTGCGTTACCTCTCGCAGGTCTCGCTTTTTCCTTTCTCTGTACTTTGAGTGGTTTTGTCCCTGTTTCTGTGCCCTGTGTTGTCCCTGTGCTTGGTGTCTGCTCCCCAGGACTGTGGAGGTGGCACAGGTCAAGTGCTTGAGACCCTTATTTCTCTGGCCTTTGAGGGAGAAAAAAAGTGGTTTAAAAAGGAGAGGAGGGGGAATGAGGCTTCTCAACTTCCTTCTTTCTTTCTGCCCATCACAGGTAGGTCTCTGGGGCTCACTGATGTGCCCAGGGAGGGTCCCAGAGGTGTGTCACAGGCCCCAGATGTTTCTTTGAGTTATCATAGCACAGGCACAGCAAGGGGATGTGTGTGCAGCAGCTTTCCTGCTTGGCTTCTCCCACTTTTTCTGCCTGAATCCTAAATTTTGGCTGCCTTGAGCTTGAGTCTCCCCATTCCAAATGTAGAGGCTGGGGAGACATTCATCCCACCTGTGTTTGTAGGAGACTGGAACAGCGTTTGTGTTGTCAATCCCTCAGGGACGTGTCCTCTGCATTGGGCAGTGCCCGTGTCCCGTGTATGGCAGGGGGTGCCCTTGGAGTGGCCGTCAAAGAGTGGGTGCACCCATGGGTGCATCTGCCCATTCTCCTCCCTTTGACCACCTTTCCTACAGCCTCCCAAGTCAGACCTTCATAAAAAAGTTTTCTGTCCAGCACTGGGCTTCTGGTGCCTTTAAATGACATACTGTCTTTGGCTTGTGGGAAATCTGCAGGATCAGATCCCTCGGTGGATGTTGGGTTTATATCCCTGTCCTGCCCATGGTGGATATGCGCCGGATGGTAGCACATTTTTAGATCACTTGCTGCACTCTTATCTCCAGCCTGGAGGTGAGTAAATGTCTTAGCTAACTTTATCTTTTATTTTCCGTTCCACGTATCTCACAGAACCGCAAGGTTCTTTTTAACTGAGGACACTTTTGAGCACCAAAAGAGGGAAACACTTTTAGTAGAACGTGCAGTTTGTATGGAATTTTTCTCTGTCATTTTGTTCTAGATTTTACCATAAAGTGCCACAGAAAAGAGGAAACAGAAGCCAGTGCTGTGGGTGACAGGAGAAGGCAGCAGGTCAAGAACAGGAGTTCAGCTCATGGATACAGTAGCCCTTTTTCTGTGCCTAGAAGCAGAGGAATTTCCAAGGTAGGTGAGTGCTTGAGTGGGCAGAGGTCTGCCAGGTAGGACCTCACATTTGTGTAACAAAACAAAGCAAAGTACAGCTCTGTGAGGGACTGAAACCTTAATGGGCAATGGCTCAAACAACTGGCCATTTGCAAAAGCAGCAGTGCTGTGCTGATGAGGGGCAAGGTAACAGCCTGGGGGCAAGAGCACCAGAGGAGGTCCACCACAAATCAGCCTTTGTTTGGTGTTATAAGTTAGTTTAAGAATTTAGACAACTTAGTTCCAATTAAAAGTTGATAAATTTATTAAGCAAGCGATAATAAAGCAAACAGCGCTGGGTGGTTTGGGGGGCCAGCGCCCCGCCAGAGACACACCAAACTTGTTTGAAAACTGGGCTTTTGTACTCTTTCAATATCAGTTGTTGAATATTCATTCATTGTCCGTTTGTTGCCTTAAAAGGTAATTCCCCTGCTTTGGAGGTGGGTGTTACCTTTTGGTTGGTTGTAACGTATCTCCCCTGGGCTTGTACAGGA
>NW_020955197.1:245506-292037 GCF_003031625.1 Empidonax traillii
CACACTGAGGGCCTTTCTCTGTATCCACATGGCACAGAGAAATATATTTTCATTTATAATTTGTTCCCTGTTCCCGGCCGCAAAAGATTCCCTGGTGTTAGGTCCAGACAGGACCTTTCACCTTACAGACTCCACGGTACGCCTAGAAGTTAGTAAATATACAGAAATAGTTTTTTTGTTAGTACCCCCCTTTTTATTTTAATTTGCTCGGAATAAAACCAGTGTCTTCACCTATCACATTTGGCAAGAAGCCAAACAGTGCTTTCAGACTGATTACGGAAGAGGCCAACAAGAAACAGATGCGGCAGAGGCGGGAGAGTGCTTTTTATCATGACAACGTCCTCTATTACGTAACTGGCTCAGGTGTGAAAACTCCCCCTGGAGAAATACCAAGATATTCACATGTAGGTCTGAGGGTATTCATTGCTTCTGATGGGGAAAAAATGGCTCAACTACACTGATGTAAGAGGCAGCTTTTCTGTGATAACCAGCAAAGACCCCCAAGTGTCCCATGACCCACAGTGTTACATCATATAGGGAGGTACTCAGGTACTCCCACTTGGCCTGAGCATAAAACAATTTTCCTCATCATCCCAGCGGGGCGGGGGATTCTCCCTTGCAAGGCTTCTTTCAGCTGCATCTGATCCTGGGATAAGTGCTGCTGGAAGCATTGGCTTCTTCATACTCGAGGCTTAGGAAAGTGCCCGAGTCACCTTGCTGAAATCCAAGCTTCAGCTCCCTAGGGACGTTTATGCGAAGCAGTTGTCAGCAGGAGCTTGCAGGGTCGCCTGGGAGGCTGCCTGGGAGGCAGCACTATCAGACGGCAGGGTCTGGACAGATTCAAAGCCCGTCAAGCTGAATTTAACAGTATCTGGAACCAGAGGGTGTTTTCTCCATGGCCAGGTGGGGGCTGGAGCAGAGGGTGCCTAGGAGACCTGGGCACCTGGGACTCTTATTTTTCTTCAGCTCCTCCTCGGCGGTGGTGAAGGAAGTATGTCCTCCAGCAGCTGCTCCCTTATCCAGGTACAAAGCAGCTCAATGCAGAGGAGGAACGCATCCTTCGCTGGTCTCAAAGTGCTTGTTCTTTCTGCTGTTGCATCTGGTGGTGCTGGCTCTTACTCTTTTCTGGTTCAACTGTATTCCAGCTATCCACCAATATAGTTAACAACAAAAAAATATTTTAAAGGGTTGCAATGCTGACCAGGATTGAGA
This sequence comes from Empidonax traillii, assembly GCF_003031625.1. Lineage (NCBI taxonomy): Eukaryota > Metazoa > Chordata > Aves > Passeriformes > Tyrannidae > Empidonax > Empidonax traillii. The sequence continues at coordinate 246,719 of NW_020955197.1, forward strand.
ATTAGGCATCCAAGCTAAAGGGGAATTTAGTGGGATATTGCATTTCAGTCTCAGAAAGAAATGGATTGCAGAACAAAAGTGAAACTGAAAAAGAACTTAGAGTGAGAGAATTTGAAAAACGACTGAGCCAGAAGCAGCCTGGTGTCTGGACACAGAGGAAAGCCTCAGCAGTGCATATGATACTGCCCTAATGCTGAGAGAAATGTGATAACCTTAAAGCCTCTTTTATTTGTAACATTTGGCCCTGCTTCTCTTTTCCTCCACAGACTTCAACTCTGATGCATCAATCAGTTTTTAATATATTTTCTAAGATGAAATCTTATAACAATTATAAATTTACATTTCTGAATAGAAGAATAAGGTATTTGTAGCAGCACTCACTGCTAACCATTGTAGCATAGCCTAGATCAGAAACATCAGAAACCATATAAAATGAAAAATAGCTGGAAGGCCGTCCCCAGCTAAAACAAGAAGTGGCATTCAGATAGGTGAGGTATGGTAAACCTCAGCTGGTTTCTGCCGCTTTACTTCTTGAAAATAATGGAAAACTACAAGCATAAATAAATTTCCTAGAACTTCCTGGAATCTCCTATTATTACAGGGTAATTTCACAGTAATTATAAAATCTGCATCTGCCACATTGTTGATGTTGATGTTTAAAATAATTTCCAAGTAGAAGTCTGTTGAAACTATCAGCCTTTCATCTCCATTTTCTTCCCACAGGAAGTTCCCTGTCACGTAGAAGTTTTTTATCAGGATAGTGAGCAAATAGTGCTTTGCCTGGTCACCTAGGAAATCCTAGCTCTCTTTTGCATGTGTTATCCATGCCTCATACTTTCAAAATGCATACACATTTTGCATACAGGGTTTTCTTGCACACAGGTAAAGCTATTTGAGAAAAGTGACCCAAAAAGGAAGGGTTAAACATACTCTTACATTTTTTACACAAAGCAGAAGTCTTCAGAACAGACTCAGATCTTTAAGGCTGAAAATAAGATATTTTAACTGAGCTGAAAAGAGTCACATGAGATGAAAACACAAATGGGGATAATAGATCATACATGTGGGACGCTTATCATATAGTGTATATCATATAGCTATATAGGGACTGCAAAACTGATACAATAAGTCAATAAACAGTAAACTCACCATCTCTCAGGACAGGTCTGCCAACTGGAGAATCAGGGGAGAAATGTTTTTTTCTAACTAGCCTACAGAGCTTTAAATACAATAAATTTGCACCATTACCCTTTTTTACAGCTAAAAGAAATATTACCAGTTAGGCTTTATTTCTACATTTCATCCATTAACCTTAGATATTCATCTATGCGAAAGACTAAGCGCTCAGTTTCAACTGATCCCATCCCTATTTTTTCCATATTATGTGTTAGCTGTTAGCTATTTCTTTCATGGTTCTGATAACTTCCATTGCATTTCTCAGCAGTTTTCCAACTTTGCTAGCTTAACCCTTTCTCTTGCCTCATAAACCTTTCCTTATAATGGCCTTATCACTTCAGATTTTTTCTGCAAATAAGTTTATTTCTAATAATGTAGTAATGTTTATTTCTAATAATGTAGTAATAACCATTGAGTAGAATCTTCTAGACATTATCAAGAAGGTGGTTCAAAAAGTGATCTTATATAACACATTATCTCGTTGCTTTATTTTGTGGATTAAATGACCATAAACTGTATTGCATGTTCTTACTGACAAAACAACAAGTGTTAAGGCAAGCCTGCAGCTTGCATCTGTGTGACCATGTTGAAAATTACTTCTGCCTCTTTCTTCTGCTGTAAATTCTGCCAACATTGCAGCTGAACCACATATTTTGAAGCCCTCTCTGATGTCTATGACATGAAAAGTAACTTTGGTTGTAAGTACTAGGAAATATTACTGGACATAATTAATTATGTCTTTGAAAACTCATTTCTCGTATGATGCTTATTAACTGAAGTCATGTTTTGCAGCTTCACTTCCTCCTATGTTCCTCACACTCTCATGCTTCAAATGCATCTTAAAATGTAGTGGGATTTCTTTTTATTAGTTGAAACACCAGTATATATTTTGAGGGTTTTAATCCTTCTAGGTTCCTTTGTGGTACTCCTCTTTTTAAAAAGCTCACAACTCCTGCTGGCTTAGAAAAAAATCTGCCTATTTCCTCAATGTAGTGCTTGTTCCCCTTTCTTGAAAATTAATGAAATCACTGAATAAGATCATACCTATTGCCAATTACTAGTTTCCCACAGCTTGCCTATCTGCATAAATCTGTTTTATATCCTTCCCTAGATAGATGTCCTTGGTGCACAATAAGGATTACATTGTACTGATTTCTAAGTCAGGGCTTGGGTGTTACTCTGAACGTATCCCCCCTTATGTGCTCCACAGCTGGTATTTGACAGGAGCAGATTTGTATAGCAGGCCTTTAGAGCAAAAAGCATTTCTGAACTACAGCTATCATACTTTACAGCCTGATTTTTTTTTTTTTTTTTAATGCCGAAAAGTGTTAATAGACTGGGATAGACAGAAGTGAGGATACATTTCATTTTGTCCCTTCAGTTATGAAAGTGGTAACACCCAGCAAAGGAGTGAAGTAGAGAGACAGATGTGGTAATGTCTGAAACTGCCTCTGCTAAATGAGACAGACCTTGAGCAAAGGCTGAGGTTGGACCTAGATCTGACATTTAAGAGTAATTGTAGCCATAAATAAATAAAAAATTAGTAAGTACGCTTTTCTGATGTCTTCACTAGGCAGAGGTAGGCCAGTCTACTCTGTGGGCCCACATTCCAATCAGAAAAGCTACAGTAGTGTTTAATAACCTAAATTAAAGCCAAGTTGCCAATTCATTTCTCCATTGATTTGGTTTACTGTTGTGTCTACACTCATAGGCTAAGATTAGGCTAAGAACTGGCAAGGACTGACAAAAGTGAAAGACAACACCAGCTTAAAAGAAACAATTAAGCTTCAGGTTCAAGGTAGCAAGTTTGTTAAGTCAGCAGACCACTTAGGGCTGGCAAAAGTTACCAGGTGAATTTTAAGGCCATGGTTGGCAGATGTCAGTGAGTAGATACAGCTTTTGTGCCAGACGGTGTTTTAGGATTGGTGCTGCCAGGGGTTGCATTGCATAGGTATTAATAGCTTATAAATTCACTTCCAACCGTTAGCAGCAAAACAGCTAGCACCATGTTTTTTACTTGTTTACCACATTTCCAAAATTGTAGGCTTTGAATGGGACAGATTCACACATTACCTCTCATATGATTAATGGCAGCAGCATTAACAGCTAAGCAAGGTATTTGGCAGGGTTCTGGAGTTCAATGAATAGAGAGAAATTGGCTCTATATATGTATAAAGATACTGAAGAAACAATTTTTAAATTCCAGATTGGAATCTTTACAGTTTATCTGAACATATTTTATATATAAAATGATACAAAATGTAAAAATATGACTTGATCATAAAGGTTGGGTAGTCTGAGTGGGTCTGCAAACATGAGGTCTCAACAGGTTCTTGAAAAATACTTGGTGTGCTCCCTTGACCAGTCACTTCACAGTCTAGGTAATGATGGCATTTTAAATTCTGAGTCCTAGCCAATGTGAACAGGATTTGCTAAGAAACTGAAAATATTCTGCTGTTACAGCTGAACTCCAAATGGCTGCAAGTGGCTCCAGTCCTCATCCAGTTAACACTTGCTGACACCCAGTGGAAGGGCTGCTCGATTCCAGTTGTGGAGGATCAGGCAATTTGGTGCCTTGAGGTCAGCCCCATCCATGTATGGTGATTGTTTGCTCACTGGAGGCTCTGTCTCACAGCAAAATTTTCCATTATCTAACACTGGTCTCAGTGATCCCAGAATACGCTCTGCCAAAGAGGTGAAACTGGCAGAATCAGAATTAGGCTATTGGAATAAGTCTCAGCATATGGGAGAACAACACTGTGAGACTCTTCCCAACTGATAGTCTCTTACCTATATTGTTGTTGTCAGTTGTTGTATACCTCAGGCATTTACTGTATCTTCCTGCTATTAAATGTATCTTTAAGTGATTGGATTTTCCATTTATTACATGATTCTTTTGGGACAATCACAGCTCAGAGGCATTGTTCACAGTGGGTGTGGGATTGTGAGTGTGACTTCAAAAAAAGAACCATCTCATCATACAGTAAAAGAGCACTTCCCACCTACTCAAGTGAGACTCATTGATGTCAATATCCTTTAGCCTCAGAGTTGCTCATTTGATTTACAACTAGTATTGCATTATTCTGTGGTCTGAGGTTTGGAAGAATTTTTAACAAAGGAAACGTGCACCCTGACCGAAGCTGTTCAGCAAATTTGGTCCAAATTTATGAATATTTTTCATCAGCCTGAACAAACAAACTGTAAAGAGTACTGAAACAGCAATAATAAGAAACAAAAAATTACACAGTTCTCTCATGAAGCCACAGCTCTTCTGAACTAAGAAGACAAGTATCACATGCTTGTATTGATATGACAGTATTATTTTTCCAATTTATTAGGCTGACAGCAACCACAGTCCAAGAGTACTTTGCTCTCTCAAATTAAATTAGAAGTTCAGTAGTGAAAACCCTTGGAGATTATACACTAGGAAAGGTCACGACACAATACAGTGCACACTTCCACAGTGCAGCAACATAGGGACCTTTCACCTAGAAATACACTTCAACAGGAAACACAGAGGATTTTTTTTACCAGGTTTCGTATAGCAATATCACATCAGTAGCTTGGAAAATATCAAATAATTGCCTATATTACTTCCTTTTGGACAGAAATTCTATCAAACCTAATGCATAACTTTTTGTACTTGCAAGACTGCTAGTATTTTGTCACTTTCAGGTTTTTTTTGGGGGGGGTGTTTGTTTTTTGTTTTTGTTTTTTTTTTCACTTGAAGGTAAAATATTAGCAGGGTAAAATATTAGCAGTAGCTGCTGAAACAACCACAGCAAACTTGTGTAAAAGTACTCTTAAACCCAAATATAAAGTCTTCCGTGGGGGTGGTTCACCACTTCCTTTGGCTGTCCTGCAGGAACTCATTTAAGCAGAGAAGATAAAAACAACAGCTACATGCATGATAGTTTAAAGTTAAAAATTACTCTGGAAGGGGATTTCTTGACCCTGTGTATTGGAGAATGATATTGTCAGTTGTTTGTGATGCATATATAAGATACCCCATTTTTGCTATAATTCACTGAGAATTATTTATTTCTGTGCAGTATAACTTTGGTTTTATGATGGACAATGACAGTTTCCACTTAGGACTTATATAAATTGCAGCAGAAAGAGAATATTTAAATAGAATATCACCCAAATAGAAGTAAAACCCATAAATCTTTGGCTTATCTGCAAGAGACATATTTACAGTGACTATTTCTCCAAAAAGCCCTTTGTATTTGCATCACACTCAAACAAAACCTGAGGACCACAGACAAAGGGCCATTCAAATGGCATTCCTTTTCAGGCAAAAAATATGACATAATGTTTATTTTGAAGGCAGCCTATGGTGGTTGTAGAGTTTTCAGTCCGGACACTCAATCAAAATGAAAATTGTCTGGTTCTCTTTAAAAGAATTCACTAAAATCCTATGAAAGGCCATAAAAACTGGGTGAAATAATTACTCTTTGGGGAACTAAAATGAAACCTGGCCTTTGAAATGGGGAGAAATCACTGTGCTAATATAAGGTCTGAATACCTTTGAAGTGACAAATCAGAACCAAAACTAGGCGTTAAATCCCAGTAAAGAAAGGGCAGCCTGTTACCATTAATTCTATAGAGAATGTTTAAACTAAAGGCAGTTTGAATACCACTCCGTGTGAAGCTCAGAGAACTTTTACTTATGGGAAGTTTAGACAGATGCTAAGTGAGAACATTACTCAGTGTAATTTTCAGAATACACTTTGAGAAGACACCTTCAGAGTCTTGAAAACAATTTCCCATTCAGGAATTTTAAGAGAATTTATTTTCTGAAATACATATGTTACTTGAAGGAGGGATATAAAGTTTTGATTGGTAGTAAATGTAACCTTTCAACCTCATACAGCACTGATGTAAAACTGCTGCCATTCAAACTTACAAGCTATTTTTAATTTAAATGTTATAATCTATCATCCCATGACCTTCCATGGCTTTCATGAATGCTTAAATCCAGTTTAGATACATGATCTTTGGGAAGAAATAATAAAGAGATTGTTATTTCAGGCACATTTTCCACAACCATAGTTGGTAGATAAACACTTAAGGGCATATCAAGCCTCCAGCGCAAGCATCCTAACGAATTATATGCCTACTTCAAAAGAGGGATATGAACCAAAACCATACTAATTTTAACAGGTTTTGAGTCTTAATACCAGGGCAGCTGTGCTAACTCCTAAAGTTCCAGACCAACTGACCTCTCAAAGTAAACACTATGAATTGTTATTGCCACCTGGTATTTATCTAGATATCCTTCTTCTTGAATACCACATGTACAGCCAGGTGCATTACAGTTGCTGCTGGAATGCACCTTGCCAGGCACATCAGGTTTGTATTCTTTTAAATCTGAATTCTGTGAACACAGAAATTCCAAAAGCAACCTCCAACAACCTGTTCTGAAACAAAACCAAGCCAAAAATATTGCAATGCCCCACAAGAGACTAGGTGTTATTTAATAGAATTAAACAGAGAACAACATTGACTTTTACCATCAAGGCCGTACAAGAGGCTTCTCTGAATTGTTTCCACCTTTATAAAGGTCACTGGGAAGAAGGGAGATGACTACAGGCATCTTTAAAACATTGCTACACTCGACATGTTACTAAGGATCACAGAACAGCTCCCGCTGGGGGGGACCCCAAGAGATCACCTGGTCCAACTTTTCATGGAAAAGGGAGCCTAGATTTGATTATCTAGCACCCTTTCATTCATATCTGGAAAACCTCTTGTGATGGGGAATCTCCAGTCTTTTCTCATTCCCCAGGCCTTTGATACATTATGGCTTAGCTCGTATGCACCAAGCAGAGCAGTAAAGACAAGCTTGACATGCATTACCACGGTGGCTGAAGGCAGGACAGTCCTCTTGGAAAAACGAATGTCATCCCTGGTTGCAAACCTAGGCATTTAGATACAAATCTCTGAAAATTAAATGTATGTAATCTTCCATGCTTTGATGCCCATAAAATTACTGAGACATGCTGTATATGCAGCTTTAAAGTTTTCACTTTTCACCCTCAGAATATGTTTCTAGAGTTGTTACCACATGGCTCTAGCAATTCTGTTCAATGTATGGATGTCCACAGGCTGCAAATATTCAATGCAAATTTTTTGCGCAGTAACTTTCAACAATGTAGGCACATCCTACCTATCAGCTGGTTGAGGCTTCAGAAATGCACAAGGGAAAATGAAGGAATGCATTTCAAAGCTGTGTGCAGAAGATAAAAAATTCACATCCTATTTTTTAATGAAACTAAGCAGATATTTGTGCATTCCTTGCAGATTACTTTGTTAATCCAGCTCCTATCATGTGAGTGGATTCAATACTTACACTAGCATTGCTGTGTTCACATAACTGAAACCAAGTCCTACTGCACAGTTGAACAGTAATACTCAGTATAGCATCAGAAACCACATTATTTCCTCTTCTTAACGAAATAACTCCTCTTATTTTTTTTTTTTTTTTTTACTTTTACATCTTATGAGGTAATTAATTTATATGTTTCCAAAAAGAGTCAGCGTTTTCTGTACTGAATTCAGAACTTCAATTCTTCATCTCTCTTAAAAACAGCTTTGTAAATTGGGAAAGATAAGATCTTTCTGCCTACATATTAAACAAAACAAACAACAAGTTATTTCTCAATTATTGCAATTTGTTGTAGCAGCAAGAACTGTGGTTGTAAATATTTAAATATACATGTGAATGGACTTAACTTCAAAATTCCATTTTATTAGCAATTTACTAACAAAGCAAACAGCCATGCAATTGTTGGGATAACAAACATGGATATAAAATGTAATAATCTTCTATAGATGATAGTCAGTTCTTAGAGGAAGTAGAAAGAAGTTATAACTTTTCTTCTCTTAAAGGCCACATTGACTTCATCCTTAGGGTCAGAAAACAGAAGGACAAAAAAAAAGGACATAAAAATCTGTTGGGTTTTTTCTTGAGATTTTCACAGGGTTTGAGATAGAATTAAACAAGAACCAAAAACTCTAAAAAAATTAAAATATCCAACTCCTTCACACAAGGAAAACTGTAGATTCAGATTTGAAAACTGCATTAATAGTGGGATTAATATAAAAAGGTTAAGTAATAAATAAATAAATAAAGGTTGAATTAATAATAATTAACACTATCAACTGTTTGAGTAACAATGTTCTGTGGTGATTTATTCAGGTTATTCCACTTTTAGTGTTTCTTTCTCTTGACCTAAAAATAAGTTCAACATCAACTCTTGTGTTCACCTGGATTTTTCTCATTTTAAAAACCAGATAATTTCAGATTTTCTTTTTTATGAGCTCTGTCTGTATTAAACTAGTGCTGGTATACTCAATACCACATTGTACCCTGGGAGTTTTAAAGTGTCTTTTAGATCTTATACTTAAAGTTTTCTTTATTTTCCATTGTCTTGAACTAAATTCTTTAATTTCTAACACCCAGCACTGAAAATTGCATACTGTTCCTAAGAAGCCATAATATTGCTAGCTGGAATAAACTTAAGTGTATATATAACATCAGTAAAGCTGAATCAGATGGATTTTAATGAAAGTTTAAAATTTTTAATTACAAATTTTCCCCAGGTCAGCAATCAGGAGGTTGTTATATCATCCTTCAACTCTGAGAGACACTGACAGATACGGTCAGCTGGGAGGGGACATAGCCAGGTCAGCTGACCCAAACCACCCAAAGTGATACCCGCTGCAATATGACATCATGACAGCATTAAACATGCTTTAACTTGGGCAAGAAGGAACACTTTGAGAGACAGTTGCAAGTCTGGAAAGAGTTAGGACTGATCCAAATGATCAGTTAATCTTACTGAGCCCCTCGAAACTAACATTTTGTAGAAAGAAGACAAAAGGTAACAGACACACTTGGGTCTACCAGTTATTCCACTGATTTATTTTTCTTCATATTCTCATGGTTATACAATACTATACTATATAAATAATTATAAAAGGGAAGAAGCTAAAGACAGTCTTACACTGAAAAGCATTAAGATTTGGGGAATAATGTCCTTCAGCCAGCGTTGTGGGTCTCCTTTAAAGAAGAATAACACAATGTTAACTGCAAGAATTAATTTTTAACTGCAAGCTGCTTGATACCCTCATGGATGTTTTCAGTAACATCACCAGAGGACAAGGACTTCATCAGAGAAACCACTATAAGAGCCAAGTATTTCTTGAGGTTACTAAATAAGCAGCGGAAGCCAAGACCTGAGAGCAAATGATTGCTGAAATATCAAAAAACAAAGATCATCATTCCAACCTTCTAACCCCCCTGTCATTGGCAGGGACACCTTCCACGAGTTGTATACTTACTTCCAGTGAGTATAAAATAAATAAAATCAAAATCATACAATAATTGTATGTTGTAGAATACACTGAATATGAGAGAATGAAACTAACAGCATTACTAAAAGGTATGTAAGGCTGCATGTCATGCTTGGAGCAAACAAAAATACTTTCACTTTTGAAAAAGATGAAACAAATTTGAAGAAATTGGGCTGCGTTCCTATGGGAATGTTTGCTTCTGCTTCTTGACTTCAGTTCTCCTTAAAATATAAGTATTTCTGATATTTTTACAAAACAAATGAGTGAAAGATGATCTGCTTTACATTTATTACTGCACTGCACCGGGACAGCTCCTTGTGACTAACCTGGACATGAATTGATTCACCCTCATCCAGAGCAACATTTTCTCATTCTGTAATATGACATTCTAATATTCAAGCAATCTAACAATCCCCAAAACAGGTGGTCTCAAAGACAAATGATCTTATGAGATGAAGCTTTGACCAATTTTGTATAGCGAGTGCTAGTACTCGACACCATTGATGAATCTATTCACATGGCCTCTTGGTAACGTTTGAAGATAAGATTCAAAGCCTGCTGAAGTCAATGTACAAGCTTTTCTTTTCCTGCATTTTGTTGCAGCTATAAAATCCTAATTCATACTTCATTATAAAAAAAAGGTATTTTCTTTCTTTTTCTTTCTTCAAAACATCATGACAGTAAGTAGTTTAATAATAGAAAAGAAAAAAGTTCATATTAGGTCAAATGATCTGATTTCTACCAGCATGGTGAGTCTGAATGTGTCAAAAATAACTCAAAACTCTCTGACAGGATTTTGTAAAGGTGGTGCAAATGACATGTCAATTCTGATGACTCACTATTAGTTAAATGGTAAAGCCATTGTCATTGAAATGCATCACAATCTGAGGAAAAACTAGGTCTTTTTGAAAGTTGCTCAAAAATAGGTAGCACCTCTTGACTAAAAACAAATACTATATCCTCCAAATGAAACAGTCTCTCAAATTTTAGATACATTTCTTTTTTCATTTAACTGGATTTTGTTCCTTTGCCATGAACTCTGTCTTTCCAGATAATATCCAGGAGTATTAAAGTGTGGCAAACACTGTGGCCATATCCAGGTGTCGGGCAACTTCTTCCTTCTGATACAGAAACAGCCCACCCCTACCCTCATATGAACATGAACAAACACCCAGATGTGCTTCACTCAGCTTCCAAAAAAAGCCAAATGCATCTTCCTATCTTTGCCACAGAGTGCTAGGCTGTTGCCATATGTCTGTGTGGGGTGGGAAACTAGGCTGTCAGCTGACATGACACCCCAATTTCCTGCTGGTTTTGGGAGCCACTATCCCCAGCCTTCATTAGCCAGACTTGCTGGTCACGACAGATGAATAATCCTACGTGGACTTTCCAGAACACAGCTATAAAATGAAAGATTTACTCTGATTCCTGGGTGTTTAAACAAGAAAATGTATATTGGGAAGATTATGGTAACATTTTATTTGTTGACAGTGGCACTGATGCTGTGTGTGTTCTGAAAAAAAGTAAGAGACCTTAAAGAAAAGTAATGTGCCTAATTACAGGACTACAATTCACTTAATTGTTTCAGGTGAGACTTTCAATATAATCTGTTGATCTGAACCAAAACTGGGTAGGAAAGAGATCTTTTACACAGCCCACAATGTTGTATAAGACTCCATGGCTGGAAACTGAAGGTGGAGACATAGAGAAAAAAAAAAAAAAAAAGATGTATTGTTTTAATAGTGAGGACAACCTAATTGGAACTGTGGGTATTGCCTTAAGAGACCGTGGAGAAAAACACTCCAGGCCAATTTAGTGTACAAAATAAGATGAAGAGAGTAGTTCCTTTAATCTCAGGCCAGAGGCCCAGGGAATACCCATGACATGCATGCCTCTAGACAGTGGTTCTATGATTTTATAACAAGGTCCATCCAATTCCAGATTTGTCCACCCTGGGTTCTGCCCCTCTGACATGCCCCTTCAGGAACTGGATTTGGGGTCTTTGGGACCCCTTCTTCCTCATCTTCATCTTCTTCACAGCACACACAGTCCTTGGAGTTCCTCCCAAGTTCTGGGCTTGAAGGTTGCTGTGCTTGTGTGATATCTTCTGGTCCAGGCCTTCGGTTGTTTTTCTACAGTTCTACCTTGAAAACAAGACTAAACACGCTACAGGAATTTAGAGGGATTGACATGGAATAGGGTACAGAGTTGGGGACGTGTAACTGCTGTGTTAAGGGTAAGGGATATAATACAGCTACATTAAATCTACATTCACTACACAACTCCTTCTAAAATCTACAAAAGCTAAAAAACTCCCTGAGGCATCAGGGAGACAGTAGGTGAGAATCCCTTCACCTTGTTTTAGCTAGTTAGGATGAGTGCCTTCTATTTTCACCAAATGACCTCCAAAGGGTGATTCACCTCCTCTTTGACATTTATCACAAGACACACTGGAGGTTCTTATGTGGCTCTATTGACTTTATAAAGAGGTGGCCCAACTGCAGTGGACAGGACACCTGTGATAAACAGCAACAGCTAAATAAGATGAATCCTACTCTGTGTGTGTATATACATACAAGTATACACACATATATCATGATGTATTATTGATCACAAGCATATCTAATAGACCTTGAAGTCAAGTTCCTTTGTTTGAATCTTGGAATCTATGTTAGCAGCTTTCAGTGCAGTTCTTCCTCTGATAGAGCTCATGTTTCAGTTTCTTGTAGATACATAATCACAGAATGGTCTGGGTTGGAAGAGACCTTAAAGATCATCCAGCTCCACTACCCTGCCATGGGCAGGGACACCTTCCACCACACCACATTGCTCTAAACTCTGTCCAACCTGTCCTTGAACACTTCCGGGGATGGGGCACCCACAGCATCTCTGGGCAACCTGTTCCAGTGCCTCATCACCCTCATGGGGAAGAATTATTTCCTCATATCTAACTTAAACCTGCCCTCTGTCCGTTTAATGCAAACTTCAAGCTAGCATCCCATTGGGCTTCTGATTTCCCACACAGCAGCCAGTTCAGATAGTCCTAACAGAACGATGATTTCTGTCCTCAGCTGCCTTCCAACGCATTACTGGAAGACTAGATATGCTGGCAGTCTCCTTTTATTTATGCCTTTTGGTTTTTTGCAAAAATACTGCAATCATTTCCTTTTATTGGTTCTTCCTATTCATTATGGCATTAGCACTCACAGAGATTGTCTGTGAATAACAGTTGTAAGCATGAGTTTGCTGTGATCCACCCGTCTATCACTTATGAATTAAGAAGAAGAATTTACAAGTAAATCAGGTGGTATTATAGCAATGCAAGAATATATGATCAGATTCTTTTGGTAAGAAAATATCTGAAGACTGAAGCAGTATATGTATGATGTCACTTCCCTTTATTATGAGAATGAACCAACCTATCAACACCATTCATGATTTCTCTTCAGAACTGGAATCATCCTCTTTTAGTTCCCAGCTTGTGGAGAGCATCATGTGCAGCAGTGCTGTGCTTTACATTTAAGGCACTTTTTAATTGATGACTTCATTTTTACTCTTGCCTACTTGCATTTGTTCAAAGCAACCCATTTCATTAATAACAGAAAAATTTGTGTCCTTCATATGGTTCATTTTTATGCAGCAAAGTTCTCATGGTTGATGTTTCTCTGATATCTTTTACTAAGCTGTTTCTATTTACATATTTTACATCACCAAAGTCCAGATGCACAATGTATGCCAAAAGATTTAAAAGTATATAATTAGTTTAAAACTTGCAAGATCACATACAGAACTATTTGCTTCACAGTAGTCAGAGTAATATTCCCATAAACTACTTCAGGGCAGTACCCAGGTTTTGTTCATCTCATATGCTACATCAGAATGCCCAATTTTCAAGCATACCTTACTCTCTGAAGCAAAGATCAGGAAAGATTAAATATTGTCATATATAAAATGTAAGATTAAATATTGTCATATATAAATTAAATATTGTCATATATAAAATGTAAGACTACAGATAGTAATATGTATTTGTAATTGAATGACAGAAAAGAGAAGACTGCTACAAAGCAGAAAAGGATGAGCAGTAATAAACAGAGTTTGACTGTGATTGCCAAATCTATGCCAAGCAATGAAGGGTGGTTGCACAGCAAATATTGTTCCACAAGAATGTGTTACCTTGAGTAACATAGAAAGTGGCACTATTGTGGTCTTCCACTGTGACATAACTGACGTTGATCAGCATGATGTGAGATATTGTACAGAAACTGGGAGAATTGTACAGCAATTGTACAGATATTTAGGGGAAAATCTTCTTGGTCCTGTTGCTCTGGAATCTCATAAAAAATTAGTGTCTTTAAGCATAGGATTGCCTCAGTCTTTGTCCTCTTCCAGACAATATTCTTGGTTATGAACATCCATTTCTTTCTGATCTGCCTCGGTACTTACATAGCAATTAAACACTGGGTATTATTGAGTCATGCATCTAATGGTCTGTGACACAATTTATTACCTTGCTTGCTAGGCTTAGATAAGAAAGCACCCATTTTTTTTTTTCCACATGGGTGCACTTTTTTTTAATTCATGTACTCATTCTGAGTAGCTTTTTGAAGACCTAAAAATGAAATGAGGAAGTAATCTTTAAGAACTAGGTTCTATGTCCTCAGTGCATTTTTAATTACTAACCTGCTCTATCAGCCTTTAATGTTTATCTGTCTTTCTAGAGCATTGCTATATCATATAATCACAGAATGCTCTGGGTTGGAAGTGACCTCAAAGGTCATCTAGTTCCAACACCCCTGCCATGGGCAGGGACACCATCCATTAGACCAGGTCACTCCAAATCCCATCCAACCTTGTCTTGAACACTTCCAAAATATCTCAGTACATTACTAATGCAAAATACTATGTCTGTAAATAGGAGAAAGAAAACCATCAGTTATTATGTTCTTTTCACATAGGCTGGGGACATATCTAATTGCTTTACTGTTTTTGACTATGCACTCAAAACACATGAACAATAGCCCAGGAGATGCTAATGATTACTGATGTCATGCATTGTAAAAGCTTAAAGGTTTGAGTTAGTAAATATTTTTGTTTCTTGTGTCACAGCTGAACTGAAGCTCCAAATGAGCTGAGAGTAGTTAGAGCTGAAGGCATCGAAGGGAAACTCAGGTAGATGCCCAGCTCACTGGAATTCAAATAAAACCAGTAAAACTTCCCTTTATCTGTAACAAAGAAAGAGACACCATCACTGAAGTATATGAGAGAAAAGAGGGGGTGAGGGTGCCACACACAGCCCTGGAATAATTAACTAAAAAAAAAAAAAATCAAAACCCCAGGACTTCCAGAGTATTTAATTCAAATGAAATGGTAAACTAACTTCAATTCAGCACAAGTCACGGGGAAGAAATTACTTCTTTTTTCTTCCTTATCTTTTCTGTTTCAGAAATATTAAATTAACTGATAGCAAGTTCTTCAGGGCTCAAGCTCTAGCTCATTACTCAACCAAAAAATCTCAGATAATGGAAAGTTAAAAAATAAATAATAGAATCAGGTGCATATTACTTTTACAGATCTTAACTTGACAGTGGCAAAAAGGTGAACAATTAAATTAAATTTTTTGCTTATGTAACATATTTAGTCCCATTAATAAAGTAGCTTCACAGGAAAGGCTAAGTATGAATACCCTAAATTATATTTATATAAAATCTCAGACTTCACATTACACCAAACACTACTTTATTTACTAAAATGTAAAACTAATTTTCCTTTGACTCAAAAAAATCTTCCCAGAACAAAAAAAAAATTAACATAAAACCCCATCAAAACTTCATAACACCAAAATCTTAATTTCAGGGAGTTATTGCTGATTATTTTTACCCAAAATAATCAAATTCTATGCAAGGTCTTTTTTTTTTCTTCTCTGTGAATGCCATGCATAGAAATTGAAATATGCTTTCATTGTGCAGCAGCTGTATCAGCTCTTTGTGCTTTTTCTTTTGGTCTACTGTTTCTTCATTTGAGGCTTGTAAGTAGAAGCACAAATGAAGAAGTAAGCAGAGTGCAATGTCTCACTCACATTCTTCCTTATAAAGAAAGGAGCTGCTCTGTTTAACTCGTCTGTTCCTAGAATCTGTCTGGAGAGACAAACATCTCTGAAAATTGCTTCCATGGCTTTTCAGCAGAGGGATCGTACTTAAGCTTAACTGCTTGTTTTAAGAAATACAGTACTATGTGTGGAGAATAATTTATTGATGGAGATTTAACACATTTGTTTCACAATGGAATTATACTTTCACTGTTTAATGCATTGCACCACAGGGTTTGCCACCTTCAGGAATCTATTAAACTTCAGGTCCTGACTTAGATTTCTGGGTTTAGCTGCAAAATACCCATCCCAAATCTGTAAGCTGAGTACATGCCCATGGGATATGAACCTCAATGACAGCTGAGCTTCTGCTCACACTTCTTACACCTTTAGGCTGCAACATTTAAAGTAATACTGTAACTACCCAGTTTTTTAAGCTCTCAAAAATCTTTTCTTGCAATGTTATCTTGCACAAAAACTATGGCAATAATTACATAAATTCTGAAATAACAAAGGGAAAGGAAGCAACGTTAACATCTCTTGACTGGTAGATGGGCAAATGTTTAAGCAAAAAACAAGATAAGGATCAGATTTTAAGCAGATGAGGTAGGTCAGAAAGTGTGAAACACTTTCCTAGAAGAGGAAGTTACATGTCTACATGGAAGGTTGGGCAGGAAGTTATACAGAAAGAGGATTCAAAGGCTGTACTATTTGTTTGTTCAATTGTATTGGGCCTTTGATATAAAAAAAGACAGCTAAGACACTGAAAACACTAAAAGAGAAGGGAGAGAAGGGATACTGGATGAGATTAAAAGAAGTTTGATACTACAATCACACCTGTCATTTTTTGTTGCTATTATTATTGTTATTGCTATCAGTGTTGGTAGTAAAGAAGATTAACTAGTAGTGCTAATTCACTCATTTCATCCTGAAATTATCCTACCTGATTTACCCAACAGGTTTCTTGGCTTATTTAAGATTACTTTTACTATTGCTGTAAGGAATAGCCTCCTCCTGTCAAACAATTGGAGACAAAGTGCCAATTCCATCACTGACATAACTCCAGTTAAGTCAGATGACAGTACTGGGGGGTGGGGGAAGGAACAAATATCTACAATAATTCATAGTATATCGTATTGAGCAAGGCCACATCTTGAGTAATATGTTCAATTCTGGCTTCCACCATGCAAGAAAGATATCGAGCTACTGGAGGGCATCCAGTGCAGGGCCATGAGGATAATGAGGGTCTGGAGCATCTTTCTTACAAGGACAGACTGTGAGAGCTGGGCCTCTTTAGTCTGGAGAAGACAAGAATGAGAGAGAATCTCATCAATGCATATAAATGTCTCAAAGGTGTGTGTCATGAGAATAGTGCGAGACACTTTTCAGTGGTGCCCAGTGATGAGATGAAGAGCAATGGCCACGAACTAAAAAACACAAGAAGTGACACCTCAGCATGAGGCAAACTTCCTTACACTGAGGGTGGCAGAGCTCTGGAACACGTTGCCTAGGGAGGTTGTGGAGTCTCCCTCTCTGAAGACATTCAAAACTCACTTGTGAACCTACCTTGGCAAGGGAGTTGGACTAGATGATCTCCAGAGCTTCCTTCCAACCCTAACTATTCTACGATTCTGTGATATTTTGCTTCAAAATGTTACCTCTTTCTTTTGTTTTGTTTTTCTCTAGAGGTGACAAGGGCACGATTCAGAAACTGAAAAGTCTGGTGTAGATAACTCACATGTTAAGCAAACCACAGAAACAGCAGCATGATGGAAATTACATTCTGAGACAGACCCCTAATGACTCAGATATTCAGAATTACTTTTCAAAAGGAACTGGTTATTTCTGTACGGGAGGAAAGGATATCAAATGTCACATGAACTTCACCATATTTGCATTCAGGGCTCCAATGAAGTCACTTACAGTTGCAAAAAAACTGCACACTTCTCAAAATTGCCATTGTAGGAGTGGGAGAAAAGAAATTTGTACCTTATCTTAGTTCTTCTGCAACAAAAAATTGTATCTTCCCTTGTTTGCTTGGCAATAGCCCTGACAGTGAGAAAGTTCTGGCTTTAAAGAAGAAGTTGTGGATGAGAGATGATTCCTCCCTCTAACCATTTGCTTGAATAAACATAGGATCAATGGAAATAGCAATGGGACATCACTTATGTTGTTTTGTTGAACCTCCAGCCTGGTGGGTTTCAAATGTTAGAGCTCACAGCTTTCAAATGGATGGAGGACTTGTTGAATTCTGTCTTGCACATAGACTTGGAGAAGTCAGACATTCATTCTCTATCATTTAGAGAGGCATTGGACTCTGGAGAAAGACCCTCATAAGCTAACATGATTATAGAATTTTGTATGATACAAACATCTTGCTTTAACCTCAAAAGCAAATGACAAACCAGCCATTTATTATTGGTCTTGTGAGACTGCATTTTTATGCCTGAATTCTTACAAGAGCAGGTAATAACCCATTAATTCTGTGCTTGCCCACTCTCAAGTCACACGGAAGGAGTTAAGACCTCTGTCAATGATCTGTGTGGTGGGAGAGAGTGCACCCTCAATTTGCTGCTGATACGACACTGGGAGAGCTGGTTGATATTGTGAGGAGTGCCTTATAGGCCAGAGGGTTGTTTTGTCATCCAGAGGGATGGAGAAATGGGCTGACAGAAAGACTGTGTAGTTCAACAAATGCAAAATCTTGAGCCTGGGAAGAACAACCCCAGGCACCAGTATGTACTGGGAGACACCCAGTTGAAAGCATCTCTGCAGTAAAGGATCCAGGGGTCCTGTTGGACTAGAAGTTGACCATCAGTGAGGATGTTAAAGCAAGCACACTGTTGTGGTTTTGCTCTGGGTCAATTTTTCTCACACATCCCCCACACAATTACTATAAATTGAGAGAAGGCTTATGCAGACAAAAGAGAGCTGATTGGGGAAAATAATATGAACATTTAATACTAGTAAAATAAAAACTACTAAAGAACTGTATCTACAACAATTTTACTTAAGTTAAAGTATTATGTATTTACAGAAATACTTCTCCTCCCTTTATATCAGTCCAAGGAGGAGAAGCAGTCTCTTTCTCCATTCTCGGAGCTCAGCACTTTAAAGCTCTTCTTTTGTTATCTCAGGATGACAACTCTGATTTGTCGTAGCTTGAACTCTTTCTCTCTTTCTCTGTGTCGGCCTCCAGGGCTGGGCCTACCCCCCTCCTGGGCTAAGACCGGAGGCTGGGGGTTACCCAGGCCCTGAAGGTTTTCTCTTCCATGGATTGCAAGGGTTCACTTGCCTACCATGGATCTTCACCACAGGGTCACAGGGGATCATGGCTTATGAGTCTACTCCTGTTTCCCTATGGAGGTCCTTCCCCACAGGAGAACAGTCCTTGATAGACCTCTCCAACATGGGTCTAGCATGGATTCCACACATGGATCCCAACATCCCTACCCGAGCCGTTCTTGCTCCAGTGTAGGTCTTGTCTCTCTCAGAGTCACAAATCTTCAGCAGCAGCATGGATCCCACACATGGATCCCAACATCTCACCCGGGCCATCCTCTCTCCGGCGTAAGCTTTTTCTCTGGAAATCTACCTGGACAAAACCATCCTCAGCCCCAGGGGCTGGCTGGTGGGCAAAACCACGACACACACAAGAGTCATAAAATGGCAGAATTGAGAATAATGGTCCAAACTTTTTTTTTTTTCCTAATGTGTACATATGTTATGAAGTTGGTTATTAACTGCTTTATTCATTTCCTTCCCTGTTTCTTCTGGGATTTCACATACAAAATTACATTAGAGCATTTTGCTCCAGTTTATAAAATCTGGTGGTGACACTTGGTACAAGGAGAAGTTTCTAATGATTAATTATAAATATATACCTCAGAATACAACAAATAGTAGAACTGTTCTTATAAACAGAATTAATATAACCATCCTTAATGCTACAGCACTTCATTTTTTATGACCTTGACAGCTTTTTGCCTTTCAGGTTAATCTCCCAAAAACCAGAAAAATAGGTTCTCTGTATTCCACTCGAATCATTAGGTGTTCCCTTGCATTTGTTAAAAGTTGGGTATATTTCACTCAGAATGGCTAGATTTGCTCTTTGTAGGAACTGATATTTCAATATTTCAATTTTGTAAAGCAAAACTAAAGGTTGAAAGACATACTTAGGAAAATAAATATTATACACAAAATAAAGAACTTCAAGAGAGAGGACGTCTTTTCCACTTCATTTTTGCTTTTCCTTTAAAGAACAATGAGGTAGACCAGAGTAAACCCATGAAAGACAACAAATGGAAAGAAAAATCGCTATCTTGTTTGATTAGCAATCAAACAGTTATTTGAAGAAGGATGTATGTGAACAAACATCTCCCTTTTCTATAGTACTAGCTCTTATTGGACAAATGGAACACTAAATAATGACAATATACCCATACTGCAGTAAATGTAAAATATAAACAAATAAACATGTAACAGCTACAGTCTTTCACCTACAAATGTAAAACCTTTATTGTTACCTTTAAAACTGAGTGGGAGAGAAAATATAAAGAACATTACTTCTCTCATCAGTGAGACACAGTGGCATTCTTCTGGAAGATAAGCATAACAAAAAAAAAGTTATTGAGGTTTTCAGTGAAAAATAATGCCTTTGTTCAATGGCACAGTAGCTGACAAACGAAGGCTTTGGGTTTTACTGAGAATTACAAAGCTGATTAAAGAACATTCCCAAATGAAGGAGTGAGTCAACACAGTAGCTTTAGTCATGACTTCCTCTAGAACTACAGACGGACAGTGTGGGATATGGTTCTGTCAGACAAATGACAGATAGTCAGCTGAAAAAAAATCTTAAAACAAATACTATACACAAGTCTCTGCTAGCTTTTACTATTAGCCCATCCTCCTTCTGAACATGAAAGCTTCCCCCTTTTTACTCCAGTGGGACAGCTGTATTGAGGTACAGCCAGGTATAACCATATTTATGAAGTGTGTATATGCATATACACATATATATATAAAGTGTAGCCAAAATCTAAAGAGAAACAAATACACTCTTCCTTTGGTGGAGTGTGATTTTTTCCTAAGTGAGAATGCTTAAAACCAAATTTTATGTGTTCATTATAACATATATTAAATAATTGCAGTAACATTTTTTAATTTTTAAAAATTACTCCCATATTTCACATTGATTAAGCATGAAGTATTGTTTTTTTTAAATAAAACCAGAATTAAGTTTTAACCGCCAAAAGCAGAAAAATAACTTGACATTAGTCACCCAAGATATATAATATAAAGCAGTTTATCCAGTCTTCTCTTTGTCTTTCTCAGTTATCTCCTCCTCATTTACTTTCTTATCTGCTGTGCTCAAAATGTACTCACAGCTATTCAAATAACCATACTTATCCAAGAACTGCTACATATTGGTTTTAGGGAATCTAGCCTGTCCCTAGGTGCACATTTCTATAGATTTTAGCATCATGTTTCGCTGCAAAGGATTTGAATGTTTTCATATAAACTGTTTTGCTATTTTTTTTGTAGTTCAGGTATACCTCTATCCAGTGACTACAGATGTATAGGTTCTTGCACTCAAAGAATTCAGTTTTTTTGAAGAAAAGGCTGCCATATAGTGCTTCAGATGGAACATTTGTACATTTTTTTCTTTCAGACAGTTATTTTGGATTATTTCAATCCCTGCTCTCACAACCATCTCTTCTTTTGTTTCTATGTAAATGTCAGCCAATTTGACATGTGTGAAGAAATATTCATGGCATACTACCAAGCAGTTTGTATTCTCTGAATAAGAGACAAGCTGATCTTCACTCAAAATAAAACAAAAAAAAAAAGGAATAATTATACATTCAGAGGGCATTAGCAATTCTATAACACATCCTCTGTAACAATGAGTCAAATTATTTGTGGTTTTCACTACAGCAGACAGAGAAGCCTGTAGTGCATCAGACCCCATTTGAACAAACATTTTGAAACCAGCTTATGTGAGGGAGAGCCTATGATGCTGTTTTTATCTATATTGAGTGAAAATCTAAAAAGTTTGAAACATTTCTTAAAATACAGAGAGGCTTTGACATTAGTCTTTGCTCTAAGTCAGAATGAAAACCTGGCTCTGTCAAAGTCTCTGAGACAGAAAATTCAACAGACTGATCAAACCTTTTCATTATGATAACATATTGTATTTGCTATGCAATATGAAACTCAAAACAAAAACAGACTATTTCAAAGGGACTCAAACATTTCTGTTCAAAAGCAACAGAATCGTGAGCAGTCAAAACCAGTGTGAGTCAATATCCATCCCTGGTTCCAGAGCTTAAAGATTTGAAAATGCTCCCAGAAGCTTTTAAAATGGTTCAGTATTGCCCATTTTGCATAACTCTGATGTTCCACTGAAATGACTCTTCTAAACTGAATGGGTCTGCACTGGAACACTATTAGAAGGCTTTGTTCCTTATCTTAGCTAAATAGGTTTTAAGGAATGACACATCCTGCCTGCATCTCTGGGTCACCCTTCATCTTGCATTTCTATGAGTGAAGTGAAACAGTTCTGGAAAAAAGAGATTGCTTAGAATAAGTAAAAAAAAAAAATCTTAAAAATGCTAAGACAATCTAGAAACATGTTTAAATGGAAACGTCTATTGTTTAACCCCACATCAAGTATATGATTTTAGTGAACTATTTCTCATAGCTGATTGGCCATCACCCCACAGGAGTTTCTTAGATGCATTACCATGCCTTTTATCTTTGGCACAGAATGGAATATGGTGCTGACAGAACTGAGTAAGGCAACACTTTGTATGCTTTACTAGTTGGCATGTGTAAAGTATTGGTTATATCAGTGAAAAAATAAACCACATTTGAAAAATAAGACATGAAAAGTATAAATAGCTTTTAAAAGTTACTATATGCTCATATCACTTTGTATTAGTTCATGCTCAAAATTAACCTATTCCAATTTGCTGTGTATTAGCCTCTGAGAAATAAATATATTATTATAAGAATTGTCTTTTGATTATTAAGTAGTTTATATACTAACTTCTAAATTAGAGGAACCAAATTATTCAAATCTAAGAATTATACTATAGTTCTTTGACGTGGATTGCTTCTCCTATTGTGGAAGGAGTTTATGGGGATTACAGGTGACTTGAGATGGTGACATTTTTTGTACATTTTTCTGTACTTTAGAGAAACTGGAAAAAACAGTTGAGACTGGTGGTCTGTGCATTATTTGAATCAGTCTATTTACACATGGAAAGAGGTTTATTGAAAGCATCATCCGTAAACCTGACTCATTGCATAGATTTTTAAGTAATTCTGTGAATTCTGCCTACATACTCAGTTTTATATATAATCCACAGGGAAGAGATATTAATACTCTATCCAACTGCGTGGCAGTGAAATTACTTTAATTGTCTGCTTTCCAGTCTGACAATTAAAAAGAGATTACAGGCATATATCAGCTATGTCATGATAGTAAATTACACTATTAACTGAACCAAAACATTTATAGTATTTCCATTCAGTAAAAACTTCCATTTTTTCCCCTTCTTTTTCTCCCCATTTTTTATTCCACTGGAAGTCTTATTATACTTGGAGGAATACTTAAAGATATGAATAGTAATGCCAGCCTTTTATCCTAGCTATCCCAGTCCAACCAAACAGATGATTTTAGGAACGAACTCTTTTATACTAAGGTACAATTCTTCAGTGTGTTCTAAAGCCTCATTGCTTTTATAAGTTCCATTAGCATTACTGCAGGTCAGCCTGAAAGCTCTATAATTCGAAATTTCACAGAATTCTCACCTGTTTACTGTAACGGAAAAAGACTGGATTGTCAGCAAAAGTTGTACTTTGGAAACAAATGATGTTGGCATCCTTTCACTCATGCAGAGCTCTTTGCCTGTCTTCAAGCAGTATGGCAGATGGAACCTTCTATCACATTAGAAAAGAATTAACTGTCACAAAATGAGAAGCAGGATGATAGAGGTATGCTCTTGGGAAACTGATGGGTAAACAGCACGTGTAATCAGGAGTCTCACGCAGCAAGCAATACCTGCCTTGAAAAATGAGAATGTGTATGATCAGTCCCACATGATATCTGAGAAGAAAAGTAGAAAAATTTGCAGAGCAGAAAACTGTTTTCTATGGCAGTTCTTTCTTGGCCAGTCAGGAGCATGTCTGTGTACCTGCTTCAGAAAATAAGCATGTTTTTTTTTTCAAACGTATTCACAGTTTTACACTGTGATGGGTGTTTATGGCATTTATTTCCTAGGACATTTTTCTGTAGAGTTAACATGCCTGTCAGGCTGCTGTGACTGAATCAGAATTCCAGTGAGGAAAATGGTGGAATGTGACCCCATGGACCATAAACATCAACAACAGTATTTACCTGCATGTCATCAGTACCCCCTGTTTACATGGTCAGCATAGCTAACAATTTTATGAGACAAGCAGCCACATTCTGTGACCAAGTGGATCATGTATTCATTCCCTTCCCCTCATTATCAGGGCCTGAGGGTGTCCTGTGCACCGAGCAGACAAACCCCTCCTCACCAGCCTTTGACTCTCCCTCTCTGCTCTGGCAAGATCCCACCTGCAGTACGGTGTCCAGCTCTGAGGTCTCCATTGTTATAATGATGTGGGCCTGCTGGAGCTAGTCCAGAGGAAACCACAAAGATGGTCAGAGGGCTGGAGCTCCTCTGATATGGAGACTGGCTGAGACAGTTGGGATTGTCCTACCTGGAGAAGAGAAGGCTCTGGGGACACCTTAGAGTCCTTTCCAGTACCTAAAGGGGCTTCCAAAGAGCTGGAGAGAGACTTTTGACAAGGATATGGAGTGACAGAACCAGGAGGAATGGCTTTAAATTGTCAATGAACAGGGTTAGATTAAATATTAAGAAAAATTTTTCCCTGTGAGGGTTCTGAGGCACTGGAACAGGTTGCCCAGGGAAGCTGTGGTTGCTTCATCCCTGAAAGTGTTCAAGGCCAGGTTGGACAGGGCTTGGAGCAACCAGATCTAGGGGAAGGTGTCCCTGCCCCATGGCAAGCACTTGGAATGAGATGGTCTTTGAGTTCCCTTTCAACATTAAACATTCTGGGTTTCTATGATTCTATGAATTGCTGAGCTAACTTTTCACATTCTTCTAAGTTTTCAGTAGTTCTATTAGCGTTTTTTATCATGCTGTTGCTTTTTTAAAACAAATATGCTGCAGCTAACATTAGTGCTTTTCAGGATTTGGACAACAGTCTGCAATATTAAATTTCCATAACACTAAAGACTGAAGAATGTTAGCACAACTTCTGTCTTCCCAGAACCTTTCTTGGGTTGTTTGGTTCTTTTGTTTGTTTCATTTGTTTGTTTTTAAATATTGGAGGTAAATCTCTTTCTACCTCTCTTTTTATGTACTTTAAAAACATGCTGTGGAACCACCTATCTCAGGGATATTGCCATTAGCTGAGTACAGCCTATATGCCATATTGGAAATATTTGATTACAGATGTGCTGTTCTTCATTTAAAATAACGATAAGAACAAAGGTGGCACAGATCTTGGGTGCCATCTTTCAATTAAAAGATAATTAGATCATGGCATTGAGTTAAGGGCAGTTTTCCTTCTGAGGCTTGTTTTTTTAATCATTCTACATGATTCTTAATGTTGAGATATTTTGCTAATCCATGCAATGAAACAGGAAAGGAAATAAATCACTCTTTATGAAGGCTAAGGAAGACATGACAAAAAAATACAAGCAAAGCTACAAAAGTAAAACTCAGAGAAATGGGGTTCCCATCTCCCTACTTTCCCTTCTGTTGACAATGAACAAAGTGCTAATGGATTTCATGACACAGCTGAGCAACCCTCCTTCCAGGTGTGTGCCCATGTTGGCCCTTTGTACAGAGTGCTTATTTTCTGGGTTGCTGGAAGGCATATTTGCATATTTAGGAACATGGTGATAGGCAGCTCCTACAGCTTTAACATGGCATTTTTAACATCTAAAATATGGTATCTTGTATCCTGTGACTGGTTTAAAGTGTATGTTACCAGGACTGTTGTTTTTCAATGAGTCTCAGCAATTTAGGCTCTTAAGCCATTGTTAATATGTAAAATTCTCCATGTGACACAACACTGATATGAATTTTTCATATTGCTCCAAAAGCTTTTTAAAGCTAAACAAATACAGATGGGAATCTCTTTTGATTAAAATAGCCTAAAATTGGTGTTACTAAAAGGTAACTTACTAAGATTTTACTTACTGATAAAATGTTTTGGTAAGTTACAGCAGATAATGGAAGTAATTCCTCCCATGATTAAAAACTTGCAGGTGCTGCATAAGCAAATAATCCTATCTATACCATTTGACAGGCAATCATTTTTAGCCTTGTTCCCCAAGAATATATGATCATGCTGTATGTGTGTGTGAAAATGTATGACTCCTCCAATAGCTTCTGAACCTAATGGCCCAATGCTGTCCCAGTCTTCACCAGGACTTGGAGGTAATCACTTTTCCACAAATTATAGGGAAGTTAAGGCAAGGTGGAAGGACTCCTAAAAGCCACTTCTCCTTCCTTCTGCCTCTGAGAGAAAAGACTCAAGTCCACATGTGGCTTTCAAACAGTTCTCTGGTAGTCCAGAATCCCCTCCATCTTATTCTCTCTCCTTTGCAGTCAGTATTTAGAGATGGAAAAAGAGATGGTGATCTTGGGGAAGTTGTGGGAGGCACAGATGCACAGAACTGAATGGCAGAGATTCATAAGAAATTGCTATTTAAGGAATTGCTGGTACACTACTTTCACTACAGCACTGCATAGCAATTCATCTCAGGCCTTGCTTCTCTGCTGACATGCTACTACTCTCAAATATGCTCTATTTTCTGTACCTGCAGGATTTGCTTTAATTTCTTCCTAGACTCTCATATGATCTATGATCTTAACTTAGGTCAGGAGGTACAGTAAAGGTTTAATGAAAGTAGTTTATTTTCTAGCTATGCTGGTCTCCAAACTGAGGGATAGAAAAAGGCAGAATATGGCCAGATTCTGGCATTCAGACAAGGAGGTCATGTCAGGCATTCCTGTTGTTCTGGTACTCTATTCCCTGGGAAACAGAGGTGATGCCAATAGGTGGATTGGCTGGTTAGGACAGTAAAGTGGTTGAAAGGGTGAGAAAGTAAAGGAGGAAGACAAATGCAGAATTGCTAGAAAGTTTGGCACAGTTGTAACTAAACAAATTTATGTCGATGCAAATTACTTTTCATTCCCACAAGAATAAATTATCCAGAGGAAATCTGAGTTACAGAAATGTGAGTTCAGTTGTAGAGTTGGAATAGTATCTTTTGCACTGTCCATAACTTTTTCAATTGTCATCTGCTTTAATTGAGGCATGGAATAACCAGACATTCAAAGGCAAGAGAATTAAGGGTAGGAGGCTACTGTAGTACGTGATCTGCCAGTCCACAACTCCCCTGCTCATACACAAAACCTCAGAAGCACCAATGTTAAGAAGCGTTGTCAGTGAGAAGGGACACTTTGACTTCTTGTGCAAATATAACACAAGCTGATCGGCTGCTAGAGATCTCTCCCTAGAGGGAAAATCAGATTTTAAATGACAGGGCAGTAGTCTCAGAATCCTACAGAGATATGTATGCATCCCTGTTTCACAAACTCCATTTTACCACGTACACTGCAGTTTCTCATTAGTTAGAAGGATACTGGTATTTAGCCTTCCCTGATTTTTTATTCACTGCACTAAACCCTGCTATGATTATAAATTTTACATATATACTGCTGTTTACACAGCACAATTTCCAGAATAGAGCCAAAGCCTTGTGTATTCATGTCAGTACTCTGTGACTGATGTACCTCTCCAAACAGTTCACCTTTCTCTGTTTCACATACATACAAATAGAAAAATAAATGTGTCAGTGCTGACTTTGAGGAAATGGTTATCCTTGCAAATTGTGTTGTATCAATTAAGGTTGCAAAGCTATTCACAGGAGCTTAAAAAGCAGCAAATGCACTAGCTACATAGAGCACATCTTGGAAAATCTTAGATTTTTTTAAAATTCTTTAAACTTTTTGCATAAGTTATCATTTAAATGTGAAGTGAAATAAGTATTATTTATAACTAACTCATAACTCCTGCTACAATAATTGTCCTCATGTAGCAAATGCCATACATGAGATGCAATATTCAAACCTCTCATTTTCCTAATCCTCCTGAATGTCATGCTAAAGCACATATATCAGATTTCTTTCTCTTTCAAAGCAATTAGGTTCAGCAGTGGTTTCACTGTCACCATTAAATCATCAGGTATCTCTGACTTAAACAGAATAGTGAGATGACACCTAGTAATTTCTTGTTTAATACCTTTTAGAATTTGATCCACAGTACATTAAAATTGAGTAATCACTGGGAGCATGTTCAGGTTATTCTAGAATGAGTTCCAGCATCCCTTAAAACTGTGAACTACAAATGTTCCTACTCCTGGTATTTTCTTACTTTGGAACTGATGTCAAAGTCAACAACAAAGATATAACTAGCTTGAATGAATTGCTTCATACAAGTAAATTCTATCACAAGTAATAAACATACTAGTAATGGAAAGAGTAATAAGTGGACTATCTGAGAAATATATGTTTAGATTAACACATTATAAGGTCAAGAAGTTTAGGAGTCCGGGCAACCACATAATATAAACCACAGCACTTCACTGTTAAATTTCCCAGTTAGATTAATTCACTGTGTATTAAGTCATAGAATCCTGTAACAAAAAATAGCTAAGAATTGGTTTTAGCATACTGGATTTTAACAGTTTCTTTCTTCTTTCTAATTGAGAAATATATTAATGGAAAAATTCATTCTAGCATGGAGGATATATAGGAACTGACCTGTAAATAGAAGAATAGGACACCTAAACTATCCCAGTGTGACACCTGAAGGAACTTCTTTCATGGTAGTATATTCATAAGGAACTGTGAATCTTCTTACACAGAATGGATGCTTTAGATGTGTAAATATGACCTCAGACACAATTACTAAATTTGGAAATATATTTTATATCTCTCTCATGCAAATATTAGTTTCTGTACAGTTGTCAAGTGTAATATGGAAATTTTGCTATCACCGTGTGAGCAGGCGTTTTAAAACATCATTGGCTTCACACAGATCTGATGTCGATGAAATCAGATCCAGCTACACCTTAGATTAACAAATGTCTGTTGCATGACACAGTATTTTCTTTCCTGACTCTTCAATTTTCAATGGCACAATTCATAAAGATGTTAATTTTAAAATATAGATAAAAAATAGTTGATTTTTTTTTCTGGTAACTGGAAAACTTACTTAACTGAATTTTAAAATTCAAAATAATTTCCGTTGTAATTATTTCATGACCTCCATTACAGAAATATTCATTGAAAAAAATATATAACTACTTAATACCTATATTACAGCTACATCTAGAAATAGTATTTAAATTTTCCTGTTTGTCCATTCTTATTAGGTTTTTTTGGTTTCCCTGGCTCCTGTAGGGCACCCATATAAACATGCAAAGGATCCTTAAACAGCTGAAAAAATACAAAGATGTTTGTCAACGTGTAAAATTTTTGTCCATCAACAGCTACAGAAGCCTAAGGTCCTTTGTTACTGAGAACCTTTATGTAAGTCAGCAGTAATCAGCCAAGGGAGAATCATTACATGCACAATATTTTCAAATTCAGAATTAAGTTGTTAATTTGTTGTAACTCATTTTTTCATTTCGTCTTATGGAAAAAACTCAGTAACTAACAAATCAGCTTCCAAAAATGGAGATACTTTTAGTGTTGCTTAAAAAGCAACATGATTTTCATTGTATCTATACATAGAATCAATATTTGCAGGCTCAGGAGAGAATCCAAAGGTGCTTTTTGTGAAGGCATAAATTATAAATATAGGTAAGTATAAATAGCCAGGTTTCTCTCACATTTAAATATAGGCAATCGTATGGAATTTTAATACAAGGATCACAGTCTAAATAAGATGGACAGAGCAATCACCTAGCACTTGTTTCCATGCTACTGAAGTTAAAGGGGTGTTGGCCTCAGAGGGTCTTGTGGTTCAACCCCAGCCAGCGAAGCCCCACACAGCCCCCCTCACTTACTTCTTCACCAGGGAGACTGGGAAGAGAATCAGAAGGGTAAAAGCTGAAAGAATAATGGGTTGAGATACAGATGGTTTAATAAGGAGAGCAAAAGCTGTCAACATAAGCAAAGGAAAACAAGGAATTCATTCACTGCTTCCTATGGACAGGCAGGTGTTCAGCCATCTCCAGGAGAGCAGGGCTCCATCACTTGTAATGGTGGCTTGGGGAGACAAACACCATCACTTCAAATGTCCCCCCTTCCTCCTTCTTTCCCGCACTTCATATACTGAGCATGATGTCCTATGGTCTGGAATATCCCTTTGGTCATTTGGGGTCACCTGTGCTGGATGTGTCTCCTCCCAGGCTCCCATGCCTCCCCAACTTCCTTGCCAGCATTGGCAGTATGAGAAGCAGAAAAGGCCTTGTCCCTGTGTAAGTGCTCCTCAGCAATAACAAAAACATCTCTTCATGTTCAGCACAAAACCAAAACACAGCCCCATACCAGCCGCTGTGAAGGAAATTAACTCTACCCCAGCTAAAACCAGCACACAGCAACATAAACTTCACCTCCATAAAAAAGGAAAAATGCTGGTGCTGCTTAATTAATGACTGTGTACTAAAAAAGGGCAGAAAATCAGTCAGATAAGACACTGATAAGAACAAAGTCATCTGTGAAAAATCACATAAGAGAAAATCACAAGAAGCTTTTCAAAGCAAATAAAATAAATATTCCTAAGTGTGCTCCCACTTGCCTCCTGTGTGCTAAGATAGTATGCCACCACCTCTGTGACTGCAACTTACCTCTGTTGTGTTGGGGTTTTTTTTAATCTACAACACACAAAAGGTTTATGGGTGGCAACTTGCAGTACCTTCCTCTGGAATGCCAGATCTATGAACTGCAGTTTGGGTTTCACTTTACTGACCAGTTTCATCCACTCTCCAGACTAGATATTGAATTTTTAGGTTTGTCTTAAGACACAACACCGACAACTCCAAGTTAGCACCAACCCAGGGCTATGCAAGACCATATATTTTTGCAACTGCTTATGAGACAAAAATAAAGGTACTGATCCATCAGCATTTTCTTAATGCATTTCAAATTTATAAACATACTGACTCTCAAGGTAGGGTATAACTTTTACTAGTATAGTCTTTTATTTGTGCTTAACTCATCTCCAGCTTAAACATTTATTTGAAAGGATACAAACTATGCAGGAGCAAAATTAATAGGGACAAAAGGTTATGGAAGAGTTTGGAGTTTGAGAGTGATGATTTCTCATGTCACAAAAATGTTCTTGAAAAGCAATAACAATAAAACAGTCATTAACCAAAAATACCATTTGAAAACTGTTTAACTTTTAAAATAAGGCTAATATATTATAAGTAACTTATTGTTGCTAATCTATTCAGAGATGCAGTGCAAACAAAAGTTTCTAATTCTAATGAGCATGGGAAAAATGACAGCACAGACACAAAATTAAATATGCAGACAGCGATCATGATTGTTCTACTATTACCTTATAATACTCTGTCTGGGAACACAGCCAGATTTATTCAATAAAAAGAAAATATAAACATGATGGAAGTAAATAATTTGAGTCACAGGAAATAAAAATATCAGTATTCGAGGTCTTGCCCAAATTCTGCCCACCTTTCCACCTCTTCAGCAATATATGTGGCATGACAGCTATGTAGGTAAGAAGAAACATCTCTCACTGTAACTGTTCATTATACAGCCGTGGGAGTATAAGGGGAAGAACTGGGACAGTTGGAGCATACCAGTTCTTCATTACAGGAAGGCTGCTTTCTTATCACCCCACCCTACAAAAGAAAGATTGAAAATTCCCTGTTGCTATTTATTTCTGAGATAGGATAACACTTTGGAAAAGTGGAAATAAACCATGCACAGGTAGAGATCCCTTCCAACCCGAGCTATTCTATGATTCCAAAAAGGTGACGCAGAGTGATGTGTACAACCTGCAGTGCCAAACGACTTGGGATGGAAATGTTGCCTGAAAAGTGAACAGAAATGGTGCGTCAGGGGCAGAAAGGCAACAGCTTGGCTGATCTTACTAGGAGCTATCTTTCCGTGGAATCCTTGCCAAATTTAAAATTGTTCTCCTCAGAGAAAACCTCCTGAAGAAGTGCTGCAGCCACATCACTCCGTGTGAAATTCTTAGCACAGCTGTCCTTCTAGTCTGCACACCCTCATCCACACGCTGCTGCCCTGGAAGGCACTTACAAAAGCTTGCCTCATAAAGGGAATCTTATAAATATTTACACTGCACTTCTATATTTAGGCATATTGCTACTAAGCAGTGACAAGCCTGTGTTAAAATCATTTTGTTTAGAAATCTGTGAGGGAAAGCAAACAGCAGTAAAGAGGAACCCACAGAGAGGGCAGGCTACAACATTCTTTGAAATTACAATTTCTTAAAACAGAAAAGCGGCAGCAAATGGATGTGTTTTGATTCTGTAAACTTGGGGCTAAAGCCAACTTCTCCTTTCACTGACCCTGGGCACAAACCCAGTGTAATTCCACAGATCTCACAGAACTGGAAGCAGAGTCTGCCTTTAGAAGGCAAGATATGAGACAATTTCAGCAGATAAAATGAGGTTGGCTGGAGAGCTGTGAAAGTGAGAGCAGCAGTTTGTTTTAGTGGCCTCAGGAAAAATTCACTTAATACTTTTGGGTAACGCAAAGCTTTGAAAACCTGAATGTTTAGATGCCTTCTGAGAACTCTAGAGAGACATGCAAGTGTCAACGTGCTGCTATTTGTCAGTTCTTTTAACACTGGGAAAAACTAAAATCAAAATATATATACATATTGTATTGCCAGGTAATGGCAATCACATGATGTCTTTTTGACACAAGAGGAACTTGGGTCAAACGTACTGATAGGTAAACCCACTTAAGAGAGAAAAATTATTGATTATGAAGATAAGTTTGGTGGGAGGGTGTAGTGAGAGCTTGCAGGCTTCAGTAACATGAAAAAGATTACAATTTCAGGAAAGTGCAGAGTAAGCACTATTTAATAGCAACGGAGTCACAGCTCTTACAAGGTAAACACAGTACCTTGTAGACTCTAGGGGGCCTTTCCTTTTTTTTTTTTTTTTTTTTTTTTTTTTTTTTTTTTTTTTTTTTTTTTTTTTTTTTTTTTTTTTTTTTTTGTTTTTTTACTGTTAGAATGGTGTAATAGAATCA
This sequence comes from Empidonax traillii, assembly GCF_003031625.1. Taxonomy (NCBI): domain Eukaryota; kingdom Metazoa; phylum Chordata; class Aves; order Passeriformes; family Tyrannidae; genus Empidonax; species Empidonax traillii. The sequence goes on from NW_020955197.1 coordinate 279,677, forward strand.
AGTAAGGTTGGAAAATACCACCAAGACCATGGTAGTCCAACCATTAATCTAACACTGACACGTTCAATATTAAAACATGTTGCCAGGCACCAGATGGACATGGCTTTTGAATATTTCCAGGGATGATGATTCCACCATGACCCTGGGCAGTTTGTTCTAGTGCTTGACCATGCTTTCAATAATGAAAATTTTTCCTCATAGCCTGCCTGATCCTCCCCTGATGCAAGTAGAGGCCATTCCCTCTTGTCGTATCAGCACCTGAACGGACGCTGCAGTGAGGTGGGGGCCGGTCTCTCCTGCCATGCCTGCAGTGAGGGGACCAGAGGAAACGAACTCAAACTGAAACAAGGGAGATTAAGATTTTTAACATTAAATATTAAATTTTCGCGGTTATTGTGGTCAGGCATAGGAACAGGTTGCCCAGGTGGAGTCACCGGACTGGAGTCTTGGTGGTGTTCAAGAGGTGTCAGGATCTGGTGCTGGGTGATGTGGTTGAGTGCTTTAGGGGTTGCACTGACAGTGCTGGGCTGACGTTGGACTTGATCTCAGAGGTCTCTCCCAGACTTGATTCTTCTGCGATTCTTTTCAAACCCCCAAGCAGCTTGGCCCCCACACGCAGGCAGCCGCTGCAGTGCTGAATTTCCTCGCAGCCCCACGCGTTCCCGGCCGTCTGCCGCGCGTCGCTCCCTTTGTTCCCGGACGGCCCCGCCGCCTCTCCCGTTGCCTCTCGCTCCCTCATGGCCCCGCCGGGCGCACTGCGCGCGCAGGCGCCGATGGCCCGCGCAGGCGCGCAGGCGCGCAGCTGCGGGGTGGGCGGGCGGCGCTTCCGCGGGGCGGGCGCGGGCCGAGGCAGCGCGCGGGGCGCTCGGAGCGGCCCAGCCCCCGCCCGGCCGGGCATTGTTCCCGGCCCGACTGCGCCGGGAAGTTTCGGCCGCGTCCCGGCTCCGCTCCCCGCCGGGGCGGGGCGCGGGGCGGGGGCGGGGGGCCAGGGCCCCTTTGTCGCCTCCTCCCCAGCGTGCGGCGGCCAGCGCGGGGGGCGAGGCTCACCATGATGGCGGCCGAGGCCGCGGGGGAGGAGGGCGGCTCTGGCGCGGCGGCCGGGCCGGCGGGGGCCGGGGCGGCCGGGGAGCCGGGGCAGTGCCTCGCCGTGTGCCGGGGCAAGGCACCGGGGCCGCAAGGCCCCTTCCCGGCCGGCGGCGGCCCCCCAGGCGGGCCGGCTTTGTGCTCCGTGCTGGGGCTGCTGGAGTTGGGCGCGGGGCCCGCCCCTCCCGCCGCTGATCCCGGCACCGCCGGCTTCCCCCCGCTGCCGCCGCCGCCACCGCCGCCCCCCTTGGCTGGGGGGCTGGGGACAGTGGACGAAGGGGACTCGCTGGACGGGCCGGAGTACGAGGAGGAGGAGGTGGCCATCCCGCTCAACGCGCCCCCCACCAACCAGTGAGTACCGCCGGGCCCGGGGAGCGGGGGCAGCACCGCCGGGGGAAAGTGTGTGTCAGACGGCTGGAAGCCCCGCAGAAGTTCTGTGTCCATCCCCCTGCCTTCCCTCTCTCCCTCCCTCTCCCGGTTCCGCTCCAGCAGGAAGGCTGGTGCACCGGGACACTGCCCGGGGAGCCGCAGCCTAGCCGAGGGACACCCATCGCCCGCAGCCCGGGGAGTGAGCGGCGGCAGGGGAGGTCAGACTCCTTCCCCTTCGCCGAGAGTTGGTGTTCCAGTGGTGATTGGTATCAGCTCCTAGGAAAAAGGGCGCTCGAGCTTTTTGCAAGTTTTCATTGCGATAGTGCAGGCTGCCAGGAAGAAGGAGCTATTCGGGTGGTGGATTAAACTACCGTTTGGGGAAACTTTTTCAATCTCTGGTAGCGCCTTCTCAGTAGAGCCATAAACTTTTTTTTTCCAATAAAACAAAAAAAAGTCTAAACATGACATAGAATACTTTATATATATATATATATATGTCATGTAATTATACTGTATTGCATTGCTTTATATTCAAAAATGTAACGCTTATCTTTTCCGTTTCGTATCCAGAATTTCATATACGAACACAACCCAAGTAATGCACATACGTTTGGTCTTTTTAACAATTCAGGCAGTCTGGAACCATGGATTTAAAATGGATTCAATTCAGTTCTGTATTTTAAAGTGTTGACAGAAGGAATATTTTTATAAATGATGTTTAACTGTCTTGCTGCTCAACCAATTTAGAGTAAAGTTGTTTTCATTTAGGTGATGCTTGGAGAGAGGAAACAATTGGAATAAATTGTAAACCTATAGTTAGGTTTTACTGTATTTGTCCGTACATTAGGTTAATCAGGATTCCTGCAGTTCTGGTAATAGAAGTAATCTTACACTAGAGGCAGACTAGTTCTTTGTTTATATTGTGTGAAATATAAGATCAGATAATGTTATGTAGAGTCCATATAATTAGTAAGTACTCTAAACGCAGTCTTTGGGTTTCACTGTAGAAAATCTGCAGGTTTACACAAAATACTTGTAGGGCTTGTATCTGAACAAAAACTAACCCATATTCTCCCATATTCTTACCATGTTCTCCCCAAAATGAAATTACTTCAAAGGCTTACATTCTTTCATCAGTATCCATAAATATGTTGTTCCTGAAGCTATGGCAAGTATACTGGATAATATAGGGAGTTAAGATACAGTTATACACACACACACACACACACACACATATATAGGTTAGAAAGTTAATTTAAAAGACCATCTGAATATTGAGGTCTTTCGTAAGTTTTCTCATAACTCCATTGTCAGAGTTATCTTCTGCATTATGTCACATACTTTCAGGATTTTAGGAGCTAGTGTCTTTGTAAGTAGAACATAAAACGTAACATTGTAGTATTTTTTTAAAATTAATCTCTATAACTTTGATAGGCTTCCTGGCAGTCCTTTATTCTTTTAATTCCTGGACTTTTTGTGGAAGTTTTTAAATATTAAGGCCTTTCTTTGTGAAGACAGTCTTTGAATAGTCTTAAACTTTTAGAATTCCTTAGTGAGCTAGAAATAGGATTAGGCAGATTTGACAGAAATGTGGGAAATAGAAGCATGTAAAAAGCAAAGTTGCTTTTCAGTATTGTGTGCCAAGCTGGTGAGGCACAGGAGGTGAGGTACAGCTTCTCTGGTTTTCTCTGTGAAAGTTCAGACTGCTTTTGTCAGACTTGGCTAAGTTCCTCAGAAAACTGAGGGAAAAGCCAAAAAGCGAGGTTATTTGCAATATTTTTGGTAAGCAGGGTAATTATTTATGAGCAATCACTTGTTTGATACTAAATGATTCTTACCACATTGACAGTTTTGAATGGGTTTTGCAGTCAGAATATTGTAAGAATCTTGTAAGTCATGTGCAAGCATGATGATTAACTTTCATGAAAGAGGATGTCAGGTTTCTGACAAAAAGGACAGACTATTGGAAGACTGCAGCCCTGCTTTAGTCTTGTCTCAGAAGGCTACTTACCTTATTTAAAGGGGCACTAGTGTTTATACAGCACCGGGGCTTAGCTCTGTAGCTCTAAATGTTCTTCACTTGAAGATTCTTAAATACAGAAACAACCAAGAAATTAAATACACTTAAAAATTGATTTAGAAGTTTGTGCCTCCAAATATTTAGCCTTTTCCTTTGTAGTTTTTATCCTTGGTGTGTGACTTCTCCATAAAAAAAATTAAATTGGATGATTATTTAGAAGCTTTTTTCCCTTTCAATAATTTATTTATTCTGTGCAGTATCAGTTTTTACCATTCTCAGTTATAAAATTGGCATATGTCAGTAGTAAATTCTATCCTTTTAGTCCTGCTTTTTTATTTTGGAAGTGCCCTTTCTTTGTAGTTATACCATTTGCTTCTGTGGAATTGAACTCTTGGTTTATTATCAAAGTCACAGGTCAGTATTATCCATCATCACATATAAGGGAAGCTCCAAAGTAAGTCTTTAAGAATGGAAATTGATCTTGAAATTTAAGCTTGTGTTCAGTTTCTCCAGTTGGATGTGATTACAAACTGCTGTTCCATTTGTTTAAATATGACTGCCAGCTCCACCCTTTCTCACTTCCTCCTAATTCATTCAGTTTTTATAGGAGGAATGCGGGGTGGCTTGATGGATAATTCCATGATTCTGTCACATGGTTTTGTCTTAGTTGGTACATCAGAAAATTGAGAGTGCTCTTCACTCCTGGCCTTGCTCTATGTGATACAAAATTACTGTTCTCCTCTTTGGGAATGAAAAGGTGCTCTTTCTTTTATAACTGTGACAGGCTTCTTTTCCCTCCCATGGACATGCATCGTATTTCAGGATTTGCTGAATGATTGGTTACTGACTCTAGCGAAATGTATCTGGTATATGTTGCTGCTGGTGTTCCCGGGTTCATACTACAATCTTAGATTAGACTTTTTAGTATAAAATAAAATAAGTTAAAGCATTCTTCACAAACATAGCTTTATCACTTCTCCTAGCTTGTTTTACAATTTAAAAAAAACCCAAAACAAACAAAAATGCCTTAACACAAAATAAGAGTTCCCAGTCTCCAAGTTCTAGGCCATAAAGATGTTATAGACAAATGTTTCTTTAAACTTGAAAAAACTTTTAATTACTGTAAAGTTGGCATTCTGTCTTTCACAGTAACTAACCCAAAGAGATGGGAAGTGAAGCAGATGCAAGTTCTGCACTTCCCATCAGGATGCTGTAAATAGAGTTTGTTCTGGGAGGTCAGGATATGTCCACCTTTGCTAGCAAGCATCTAATATGCTTACTTTCCTCTTGTCTTTTTCATGTACCTAAGGAACATGTTGGTGTTTAATTTTGGAGCAGTGGGAAGAATGTGTTACATGTGTTACATGTGTTAGCATGTAACACATCCTCTTTATGGGTGAACTCAAAATCTCCCAGTAGGATTGATTTTTTTTTTTTTTTTTTTTTTTAAGTCTTTGATCTGGAGTGAAACTGACTTACTTAACTGTCTCTTTGCTGTGTGTGTGTTTTCATATTTTTCTGGAGCACAATAGTGGTGTATTTATGTTGCAGCTTAATGCTAGGTGGGAGGCACAGGATGCTAGGAAATAGAGTGAGCAACTCTGTGTTTTGTTTAGGTGTTTTTTTTCCATGCTTTCTGTGCCATTTGCGAAGCTTAGAGACAGATGCTGAACTGGTGTAAGAAAATGCCTTCAGATTTAGTGAGTGAATGCTGTTTCAGTTATTTATGTATTTGATTTAAAATCTTAGTTGACAATATTGGTTAGATCCTAGTGTAGCATTAAGGTGCCAGGAACAGTTCCAGTATTCTAGGAAAACTGGTGTTTTCATGTGGTGTTTTTTAAGCAGTGGTTGTCAGTTTGAAATGGAAATCAGTTGAAATGTGAAAGTGGCCAATCACACAAAATAAAATAAGCAGTCAAAATAATGCCTTGTTAAAACATATCTTGCCCAAAGCAGATGTGTTCTTACAGTCACTCTTGGTGCCTGTTGAGGCAACATAATGAGAAAAAGAGCTGAAGGTAGAGGTGGGTAGAGAAATATTTAAATAAGCATGGATTGCATGAAAGTAGAACATTTTTCTACCTGACCGTAGAATGAAGTTCTGGTATTTTCACATGAGTGTTGGAAGTGTCAAGTACAGAGTTCTGCGGCATTTGTTTGTTTCAGAAGATCACAAAAAGAAATTTTGTTCCGAATAATGGCAAAAGACTCTTTTACAGACTGGTAAATGAATTTGTTGCGCTGGAAGATGAGGGGAAATAATGTTGGCATGTTCAGTTAGGTACTGAAAAAAAAAAAGAAATGTGATATAAATTGACTTTGATGTATGAGGTTTCTTCTCTTTTTAGCAGTTAATATAGTTAGCAGTGAATATTTTCCTTTTTAGGTAATGAATTTCTTTATTAACTCCTTTTCTCTGTGGAAGGGAAACACCTTATTTTTCTCGAGTTGGTGGATAATGTACTGTTTGGGCCACTTACAGAACAGACCGGAATATAAATCTGGTTTTACTTCTGGCTGAATGTGTGGTGTTAGAAGTGCGGTCTTCAGTAAGTGGTTAAACACAGGGGGGCCGCATCATACCTAACCCCATACAGGAAGTGAAGCTGTGAGTAAACTGAGTGTGTTGGTTACATAGCTAAATGAAAGGTTCAGATAAAGAAAACCAGAAGAGGGACAGCATTGGAAGCCAGAAAAAGTTTGAGAAGGATTTTTCAGTAGTTTAGTCAGTATTTCTACTTAACATGTTTGTTTAAACAGTGACTAGAGTCTCTTGACCTACTCTTTATTTAGTTTTTATTCTGCGTCATAAAGTGACTCCCAGAATATCAGTGTGGGACTTCCACACTTCATCAATTGGCCTGCCCTATTGAGAAGCATAATATCATGCTGTATTTCTTGATCTTTTTTGTCTAAATGTTTTGTGCTGTGGAAGGAGGAGGACACAAATTTTACAGTGGGGGCATGGGTCTCTGCAGTATAGGACTTGTTGATTCAGCCATAAATTCTCAAGACTCCCTTAGTCATTTTCCAGTTTCTTACATATCTATCTTTCTCCCTTAAAAAACCCAAAAAAACTAAAAAAAAAAATCTTGGTATTTGTCTTGCTGGTAGACACAGTAGGAGAGAGGAGAAAAGATCTTGATTTAACACGGTCTTTGTGCTGCATGGGCAGTATTGCAGTATGGATTCCTCAGTGTCCCTCCAGAGTACGGTCAGTACAAGTAAAATGCTATCAGTGTGACAAGGTCTAGGTACGTGCCCAGCTTTATATGATTTTATATACTATATAAAGACTGAAGGTAGTCTTTAACAGTTTTTATTTTTAAGTAAAATCCCTACTTTATCACTCTGGATAGTGATAGAGCAGAAAAAAGTTTCTGTTATTACTTTAGTCTGTGTATAAATTTTGGTTTGTGCTGAAGGTGGTGAGGAATCAGAATGGATTTATGAGGAGAAAATCATACTCAACCAACCTAAGAGCCCTCTATGATGAGGTTATTAGCTTGGGAGAAAGGGAGAGAGTTTAGCTTAACTTTAGTAAGGCTTTTGACACCTTCTTCCATAGTCTCCTCACAGGCAAGCTGACAGTGTTCAGGCTAGGTAAAAGGACAGGCAACTCACTGTAAACTTGTTGTACAACTGGGAAGGGAGGGTGGTGATTAGCAACACAAAGTCCAGGTGGAGGAAAGTCACTGGTGGTATTCCCCAGGGTGCATCCAGGGGCCAATACTGTATAACATTTTGATTAATGACCTGGATGCTGGTGCATGCACCCTTATCAAGTTCACAGACAATGCAAACCAGAGAGGAATAGCAGCTGCACCAGGTGGGTGTGCTGACATCCAGAATGATGTGGACAGGCTGGAGAGTTGGGCTGCAAGGGATCTTGTGAAGTTAAACGAAGGAAATGCAAAGCTCTGGCACTGGGGAGTAGTAACCCCAAGCACCTGGTGGGGTTACATCGGAAAGCAGCTCTGCAGAGAAGGACATGGGTATCAGGACATGAGCAGAGCCACCAGTGTGCCTGCATGGCAAAGAGGGCTGATGGTGTCTTGGGCTGCATTGGGAGGAACCTTGTGAGCTGCTTGAGGGGGTGAGCCTTTCCCTCAGTTCTGGCGAGACACATCTGAGCTACTGTGTCTAGTGCTGGGCTCACTAGTACAAGAGAGACATGGACCTACTGGACAGAGTCCAATGCAGGGCCATAAAGGTGATGAAGGGGTCAAGATTAGGAGAAGCCAAGAGAGCTGGGACTGTTCTGGAGGAGTCTTGAGTGGGTCTTTAACATCAGTATAAAGATCTTATGGGACAGGATGAGATGAGATGAGATAGCCAGATGAACCTGTGACAGGTCAAGAAGCAATGGAGACAAATTAAGAAATTTGAATTTCCATTTAAAAACTAGAGAGTTTTTTTTTAGGGGCATGGGGGGGGGTGTTGTGTTTTTGGGGTTTTTTGTTTGGTTGTTTTTTTTTTTTTTATGGTAAAGGTGATCAAACAGTGACAGAAATTGGTCATTGGGAGATGTTCATAAACCAATGGAACATGGCCCTGAGCAACCAGATGTAGCTGATCCTGTCTGTGCAGGGTGTGGGGGGCCAAGGTTGAACTAGATGATCCCCAGTGGTTACCTGTGGTGATTCTATCTAGATGTATAAAAATACTGTTTATAATTGAGGATCCATGTTACAGACCTATTTGATGAAAATTGTTCCTTGAAGTAGTCAGGAATAAAGTCAGAAGAGTAGCTAAGAGGCAAGATTTGTAATGAAAGTACAAGGAATATTGAGGTTGGCAAAAAGAGTGTTTCATTACTTTCTAAACAGGCATATGTCTTAATTTCTGCTGTAAAAGCTCAAGAATTTGCCTTTAAAAAAGGGTATTTCTAAACGACCTGTGTTATTTAAATATTTAATAATTTGTTTGAATTGCCTAACATTTCCTTCTAAGGTATGTTTTTACTACAGTTGGATAATGTGCAAATTAAGGTATACAAATGAATGTTGCCAGATTAATTTTAAAGCTCCAGTTGTATTTTAGGAGTGGAGTACTGAGGTCTCCAGGACACTTGGTGTATCCAGTGGGTGTTATGGTAAGTTAGCAGGCTGATTCTTATGATGATCAGACCCCAAAAAAGTAATTTTCATTTTCAAATTTCAGTATTTTCAGCTGCTTCTCAGGCCACCTCCACCTCAAATCAATTGTTTTTGTTAGTGTTTTGGTTTTTTTGCCAGACTGAAATAGCAATAGTTGTTCATCCTCAAGTGGTAATTGTTTGGGGTTTTTTTGTGAGTGTAAGGTTTCATCAGTGTTGAAATATATAAGATCATAGAACCGAAAAATAGCTCAAATTGAGAGGGACCTTGGAAGATCCTATGTCTCAGCCTTTTGTGGGAAAGGGATTATAGCTGAAATTGTCTATCAACCTGTCCAGCCACATCTTGAAAACCTCCAATGAGGTTTTTCTTCCTCCAGGTGGAGTTTAAGTGAATAACTACTGGAACACTGTGATGAGATGCCCCTGAGCCTTCTCTTGTTCGGACAGAAGAGGCCAAGCTCATTCTTTTTTCACAGGGCAGGTTCTCCAGCCCTTTGTTCATTTTTTTGTCCCTCCTTCAGGCTCTCTGCAGTCTGTTCACATCTTTTTTGAGTTGTGTGGACCAGAACTGGACACAGCCCTCCAGCTGCAGCCTCACAGCTGGGTGGAGTGGGATGATAAGCCAACCTTTGATAATCAATTCAGGAATGATATGGTAATTATGTGTAGATTTGTTAAAGATGTTTCTATGAAATTTTGATCTCCTTTATTGTTACTATTTTGAGCCCACCTCTTGCTTTCCATAAAGTTATGCATATGTATGTAAATATTCAGCCATGTGTAGCACATGCATAGCAGGATATTCTGTCTATGGCTGATTAGATTTTCTGTGGTTATTTTATAGATAAATTGCATAATTTTCTATATATAAAATGTAAGAGTAACCATAAATCAGTCAATTTCTTCTCGACATTGCTGTCTGTCAGTAGTTAGCACCAGAGATGTTACAAGGTTCAAGGTTGGATACTTGCATAATACAGACGACTAAGGAATTGCTTGCATTATCTTAATCAGATCACATCTTTCCCTCAAATTTTTTATTGCACAGATTTTTGTGCTTTCTAAGTATTTGTGGAGGGATTTTTTTTTGTTGTTCCTCTCACTCCTTGACAATAAAAGGACTGGTAGAGAAGTGTCTTTATTCCTCTAGAAGCAAAATGTTACCAAACTTCTGTAGAAATCATCTCAATCTATATTCAAGTCTAGAAACAGGGTTTTTTCCTCTTCGTTGTATACCCAATTTTTTTATATCATGCCCTTAGATTTGTTGTGTATGGGTTGTACTCTCTAGGTTATATTTCCCCACTGTTGTTCCTAGTGCATGTGGGAAGTTTTGGACAATGCAGTTCAGGCATTGCACCCCTCTTTGATTTCTAGTGTATAATTGCCAGGATTTTCTCATTTCTGTCTGTGGACATGACACATATCTCTAGAGAGGCAGTCCAGCTTGCAGAAGGAGGTGAGAGTGAAACACAAAACCAAAACCTGTGCTTTGTTAGTGAGGGTGAAGGGGAAGGAGGAGAGAAAGGTGAAAGAGCCGCTGGTAGATTTAATGAGCGTAGTGGTCGACAAGTTGAACAACATCTTAGAATTTCCTTAATTAATGTCAAAACATATCTGCTTATTTGTGTAGCAGTAATAACATTATTTCTATAGTAGTTACTCCCAGTTCAAACTGAAGAAAGTGCATTTTTGACCTGAGGGCACAGTTAACATAGCATGTAAAAATGGGAAGTTTCTAGCTAAAACCTTTAATGAATTCCGGAATTCATTTCCTAATCTGATCCCTCAGTAGGAAAAATGCAAGCTGTTTCAAGAGCTATTTTTCCTCAAGTTTAGCTGTATTTCACTTACTTGTTGATGGCTCTTGCAAAAAATGAGATAGGCAGTCAGTCTTTTCAGTGTTAGATATTATGCTGTTGTTACATCTCTCTCTCTTAAAGTTACAGCATTGTTTGCTATAGCAGTTGAAACTTTGAGAACCTTTCTGCCCTTTGTGAAGTTATTTAAATGTATTCTTCTTCTGCATGGTTATTTTGCTCTTTCATCTTTGTGTAGTCTCTTTGTTAAGACATACTGAGGTTTTTGGTTGATCTGTTTTGTTCTAGCTCAGAGCTCCTTTATCTTAGAGGTACATCCATTTTAGTATATTTGCAGGTCTTTTTCCGGTAGCAAGTTTTTTGTGATGTGGAGAGCTGCAAAGACTTTGTCAAAAATTGGTAGCTACTGAATAGTAACAAACAAGACAGGAGGAGAAGGAGGTGAATTTAGTAAAGTCTGACTGAAATTTAGTTTAAGCTAAAGGCAGTGTCTGAATTGCTAAAAGGGGGCTCTGACTGTGACTCCTTCAAGTTCTCTGTTGTTCTTATGGGTTTTCTGGAAGTAGCAAGTTATAGCTGAGAAGAACTGTGAATGAAGTGGATATGGCATTTGATGACTTTTTTTTCTGTGCACCACAGCTTTTTCTAGATGGAAATAGAGATGTCTGCAGTTGTTATCAACATCTGTATTTGTACTAAATTGATGGAATTCACTTTTATTCCCCTTCAGCAATTTATCTTTTATTGTCTCCTCCCTAACCTACTGTGTTCCCAAGTAAAAGTTGCAGTGTACTGTAACAGCAGAATCCTTTAGTGGAACAGCACAGCTTCATACTTGCATTTACCACATGTAAAAAGGAACTATGCAAATAAAAGGATTTGGCTGTACAGTGTGACATGCTTCCACAGACAATAGCAACTGACTTCTTCCAGTCTGCTACCTCTCTGTGAGCAGCCTGTGCTCACAAAGGCATGGGCCTTGTGTGTCCATGTTGGGGCCAGAAGCCCTGTTGCTGTACTCTGGGCTTGCTAAAGGGATGCAGTGTAGCTGGAGTCCTGCTTGCAGCCAAGACACTTGGCTGGGTGTGTGGTATCCAGCTTCTTCCTTGAAGCATAAGAAAATTTAAGGATCTCTTGTTTGCATGCAGACCAGAGGTAACAGCTCTGACTGCAGTGCAGCTCATTCCGTGAGGTTTATTATTTGGCATATGGCTGTCAGCCATGGGATGTGGCTGTGGTGTAGGGACCGTTCTCCTGCACAGCTCTGTATTCCTTGGGTTGATGCATAAGCTGTCTGTGATGTTATTGTGTCTGCGTTCTATCTGCTTGCTGTCATCAAGATCCTAATATATAGGGTTGGAGTTTTGAACATGCTGCTTTTTATTTAAACTGGCAGATGGAAGTATTTTCATGCACAGTTTTTGACTGGTTTGGGAAATATGGAAGCCTGTTATTAGTATTCCCTTCGAAGCAAAATAAAAAGCATCTATATAAGTGCATTAAAGCAGAGTTAAACAGGTGGTCACAGAAACAACCACCTGAATTGTGATCCATAATTGGTAGGACATTTTATAGTTGAATCGTTTTATAACATTCTCTTACAAGGCTGCCTATGTTTTCTCTTTCGATGCTTGTTGTAAAAGCGACTGTATTGTTAGAGTACTAGCTGTGATTCAGAATGTCATTGCTCAAAACACAATGAAAATACTAGGTGGTCAGCAGGTAAGAAGTTGCAAAGTTAAAGTTAGAAATATATGTTAGAAATATATGTTAGAAATATATGTTAGAAATATATGTTAGAAATATATGTTAGAAATATATGTTAGAAATATATGTTAGAAATATATGTTAGAAATATATGTTAGAAATATATGTTAGAAATATATGTTAGAAATATATGTTAGAAATATATGTTAGAAATATATGTTAGAAATATATGTTAGAAATATATGTTAGAAATATATG
>NW_020955197.1:292625-294832 GCF_003031625.1 Empidonax traillii
AGAAATATATGTTAGAAATATATGTTAGAAATATATGTTAGAAATATATGTTAGAAATATATGTTAGAAATATATGTTAGAAATATATGTTAGAAATATATGTTAGAAATATATGTTAGAAATATATGTTAGAAATATATGTTAGAAATATATGTTAGAAATATATGTTAGAAATATATGTTAGAAATATATGTTAGAAATATATGTTAGAAATATAATGTTCCTAGGTAGGACTAGACAAGCAAGAGAGGTGACTAGAAATTATAGGGTCTTGTCTTTTGCAATGAGGGAGGATATACATCTAAGTGGTAGTGAATTATGGTTTTGAGTGCAGGTATTTGATAAGTCACAACCACATGGTAGTTTCATATTTACGAACAGCAAAGCAAGTTTTTTAAGTGATACCTTCCAATCCAAACCGTAATTCCTTTCATGAAACTTACAGTGCACTGTACATAGCACTTCGTTTTGCATCTGTTAAGAACGTAGTATGGTTAAGCATTGCTTCCGACTGTGAAAACATTACAGTTGAACTTGTTTTGCTGAAAAATACTGAAATGGTTCGTCTTGACTTACAAAACTCAGAGGGAGAAGTGGTTTCTTTTGATGTATTTTTGCAGAAATAATGAGCTCAAGCTTCACTAATACACTTGGTTGAAGGTTAAAACCAAAGGATCTATGACTTTATTTCTTTTCAGAAATTATGGTTGTGTGGTCATATCCTTCATAGTGTTTGCACTCTGTTCTCTGATGAAATTATGAATATGGCAGGTTCTGTAGTTTACATATTTCTATTTTACTTTCTTTGGATAGCATTGACTCTTGAATGGATCCTTCTGTGTAACTGATCATACAGCATAAGTGTTCTTAACATTTTTCATTAGTGCTCAGTACATTAATCAGTAATCACAGAAAAATTGATCTATGGATGTATTTCAAAGCAAAAAAACCCCTACAGCAGTTTAAAAGAAGTATTAAGAAAATATATAATGCCACTGCTTAGCTGAGCACTTGATATCCTTAAATCAGATCAAGTACTGCAATTTTGTAGAACAATCTTTACTGTTTGCATCATTACTTTCAAGAACTTTCATAGCGAAGTTGCAGAGTGCGTCTTTCTGTAACACTGAAAACAGGTGATAGCTAGATGAATTATAAGACGTACACTTCTGACTATGAAGTCTTTCAACACTCTTAGATTGTATATTGCTTGAATAAACTGGTTTTGTCTATTGATAAAACTCTGCTCTCTGGAAAAATGCAGTTGTTTCTTGACAAGCATTTTGGATACTCTGAGGGTATCATACATGCTTGCACTTGAGTGTATATCCTGTTCTTTAAAGATGAGGGCTATCTACAGAGTGTTCCTGAGGATGATGTTACTTGAGCTGTTCTTGGTTACCATTGATCAACACTGACTGCTTTGCTGCAGTTTGTATTAAATTTAGGATTAATATTTATCTCTGTGGGTAGTGCTATATAGAGTAATTCGTGCATTACACTAATGCATAGTGAGCTGTAAAATACAGTGTTTTTCCCAACAGAAGTTAATATTTCAGATACGGGCACAGTGACACTGATTTTAGTTGCACTCAGAAGTTAACTCAGTACTTTTGTTTCAGAAAACAAATCTTTCCTTAAATGAGGGAGCAAGTAATTTTTAACCTTGCTTTACCAGGTAATAAATGTTCTCTGGTGGGCTTAATAGGAGACGGTTGAATGGGACAGAGTGCCTGTTCAGTGTTAGAGAAAGTGACCTCCAGTATTTGGGATATACCAATATATATATTGCTGTCCTCCAATATGTGGGATATACCAATATATATATTGCTGTCACCAGCAAGGAGGGTGTTCTCCTTGTTCAAAGCTTCTGGACTGAAAATTGGTGCATCCAAGTTTATGCTGTCATTCTTAGAAATATCCTAGTCCCTTACAGAAAAGCTGATTGTTTTGTTCGCATGTCATCCTTCCCTTTTTTCAGTAAATTTTTTATTGGTAATTTATGTTCTTACTAAGACTCCCGCCTTCCCCATTTTGAAATTGTGCCTTTTTTTTTTTTTTTTTTTTTTTTTTTTTTTTTTTTTTTTTTTTTTTTTTTTTTTTTTTTTTTTTTTTTTTTTTTTTTTTTTTTTTTTTTTTTTTTTTTTTTTTTTTTTTTTTTTTTTTTTTTTTTTTTTTTTTTTTTTTTTTTTTTTTTTTTTTTTTTT
>NW_020955197.1:294890-370552 GCF_003031625.1 Empidonax traillii
TTTTTTTTTTTTTTTTTTTTTTTTTTTTTTTTTTTTTTTTTTTTTTTTTTAGTTTGGCATTGTAATGCATATGTCTCTCAATAGAATTATTTTTCTCTAGTGGATGATAAATAGGAACAAATAAAAACTCAGTAAAACTATTGTTAGTTTAAAATAAACTTTATGGAAAGTTGGTTTCCTTACATTTCTTGATCAGGAAGGTTTCTTGGATCTCCAGGCAGTTTCATACTTCATGAAAGTCAGTCTATCCAGGAAAGCAGAGCCCAGTGGTGACGTGCTGGGAACAAACTCAAGTTTCAACTCTGCTGTGCACACTGACAAGCAGAGTATTTCATCCTAAGTACTTCAAACTTGACAGTCTTGATTTTGTTTCATTTCCTAAAGGACTGTTCTGTGAGGGGGAGGTGTGATCCACTTTTTTGTGGACCACTTTGAATGACAGATTTCTGTTCACAAGGCTGCTTAGCCCTGGAATGGGATGACACAGGATCTCCATAACGTAACTCGACCTGCAGCAGTCTCAAGTGCTGTGTGCTGTACAGACACAACAGTCCTCTTTCTGGTTGAACTTGTTTTGATCTGGATGAGGAAGAGAGGCAAAGGAGACCTGTATTAGCAAGCACATGGCTTTGCCAGGGTAAACAGTATCTGTGCTGGTGTTGCTTCTGCTGGTGAAACAATGTTTACTGGTTTAGTCTATCTGATTTTTCTTTTGATGAAAGCCCTCAAAGCTTTTGCTTCCATTTTGTAGAAAAAACCCCGTGTCTGGTCAGATTTTATCAACAGCCTAGCTATTAATTTGTTGTGGAACTGCAATCTGTGAAATATTCAGTGTTCTTGCATATATTAGTTCAGAAGTTCATTTACGTATCTCTTCCAGATTGCATTTTTGTGACTCTTGCAAGACATACGTGAAGCGTTAGAACTAAAAGGTGCATGATCTGAAATAGTGAAGTATTTAAATTGTCTAAAACAGTGGCTGTTTGGAAGATGATGTTTTATTGAATGTAAAAATTAAAGTTTGAATTAAGCATACTTCGTGGAGCTAATGAATTTTTGCAGGATATAACTCTGGAACTTGCTGTGGCTTTGCAGAGGTGGTGAGAGCAGTGGTTGGCTCTGTTTGAAAAATGCTCTTCTCTGCTGCTTTTTTTTTTTTAAAAAAAGGGAATAATACTTGATCATTTTGGGTAGAATGAGTGTTCTGACAAGGGCTTGTAAATAAACTGAGGTAAGATGATTGAATGCTTGAATGATAACAGTAGATAGAAGTATTCCCTTGTCATACTTTGCAGTCTGCGATTTGCCATGCATCAGGACTTGTTTTTAATTGATGGTGTACACATTGTGATTAGGAAAGATGGCTTTAGGGTGGATGGTGGTCTGGTGACTGCTGTCCCATTCACTACAGGCTTTGCTGCAGCAGTATCTCTGTCAGCTGATAAGTAGGCTGATACCATGCACTTCTCAGTTTGTGCTTTTGAAATATCCAGTGTGAACTAAAGCCTGTATAGGCTTAAAATGCAGGAGTCTTCCCAGTCAGATCACTCACCCCTGTTCCTGTTTAAAATAAGCAAATTAGGGAGGAGAAAAAAACTGGCGATACATGTAAAGCCTTCACCGCTTAGGGTGGTTCCTTGGGAAAAGCAGGTTATCTGAAAAACTTTGCTATGTTAAAAGTATTGTTTATTAGAAATAAGTAAACTGGAGGTTACTTATTACATTGTAGCAATGTAATAACTTTGAAACAAAGCTTTGGAGTTATATCACTTTTGACTGAAATCTTTTGTTAGTTTCATAGGTCTATTCTCTGAGAATAAACAAAACCTTCAAGTTCTAAGGACACCCATTGTTACTTTTTTTCAGGTGGTATCATGGGAAACTTGACCGAACAATTGCAGAAGAACGTCTTCGACAAGCGGGAAAACCTGGAAGTTACCTTATTCGAGAGAGTGATCGGAGACCAGGTTCATTTGTGCTTTCATTCCTTAGTAAAACAAATGTCAATCATTTTAGGTGAGAATTAAATGTTTCATTTTGAATACCGTGATACATTTATTTTTTGTTTCAGAACTCAGTAGAGTGTGAGCGGAAAACAATCATTGTATTCGAATTCAGTATTTTTTACTCTTCGTGCTTATGTGGTACAGCTTTTTACTTGTGTTTAATTGTTTTAAAATATGCTTAAAAAATTATTTATAAGATAAAGAACAGAAGTGTCAGGAAACTGACAATATCTGGATAGAGAAGCTAGTCTAAAATGGTTTTGAATAGACTTTAAGCAACATACAGGCTTCATTAGCCAGTCGAGATTTTTTGAGTCTGTTCCGTTGTAGTCATTGTGGCTCCCATGGCATAGTTAAAGCGCTAGCACATCTGTTTGCTTCCTTAATTTGGAGGGGAAAAAACAGAAAAAAAAAGAACCCAGAAAAAAAACAAAGGAAGAAGAAGAAACAAAGAGGTGTTTAATAATAAAAATGTTAGCTGGAAATGATTTTCAGCATGTGTAAGAATTAGTTGTTCTTAATACACGTAGCTCTTTATCCAGAGCTGTATCTCAGATTGTTTTACCGTTGTCAAACAAGTGTGCATTGGTAAGTTCAGTTATTCTTTGGTGTAAATGAGGTGCTTTCTTACATCTTGAAGTTTAGTCAGCAAGTGGAGTGCTGCAGTGTAATGTTCCTCTTTACAAAATAGAAAGGCAAACATTTCTTCAGCAGTCATATATGCAGCATGTTTTTCATGAGTCAGAGTAATACTCTGAGAGAATATAATTATTTTTAATCTTTTCATTCAGAGTTTTCAGTGATTACAGAAGTCTTTCTGTATTTGCTAAGTCAGTATTCTGAAGAAAGGTTTCATTTAAGCTTGATGAACTAATAATCCAAAACACTAAATTTCATTTAGAACCTAATCCCTATTGAATAATTTGCCAAGGAATCTTGGAGAAAATATGCCAAAACATCTAGCCTATGTCCTTAAGAGTTGCATTGTTCTCTGACTCTCCTTGCAGTGCTATATGCTTATAAACCTCAGATTTAATCTCTGAAGATTCATCTTTGTGTACATTTTATGTCACTGTTTGGGAGAAATAATTAAAGTATACATTAAAGAATTTCTGCTCTAAGAAAATACACCCACCTTAAATAATAAAATAAACAGTTCTGTAGGAAGTTAAATTACTGAAATGGTTGTTTAAGCTTTTTTCCATTGGTTATCAAATTTTTAAATTGAGTATAAGGACATACTTTGATTATTCTGAATAATTTCTCAACGATTAATATAAATGCTAAGCTAACTGTAACAAGTGACAATTTTTGAAGGTGTTAGTTTTCTGCATTATATAATCAATGTAGTAATTTTTTAAAATACTTTGCTATGTCATTAAATTTGTCTGTGATCATAAAAGGTTTATGTCCTGCATGATAAAAATAATAATACTGTCGTGTCTATTAGTGCATTGCTTCATTTTTCCAGGACACTCAACACATTTTTCTCCTTTTAGTTTCAGTTAGTTCTGACAAATGTACTGTCTTTTTCTCTAAATCAGCACTTTCTTTAGATAAAAGACTGGGGTATCATGGAATATATATATGTAATTTTTGATTAAATGTTCATCAGCTAAAATTTAATTAAATGTTTTTAGAGATCCTGTAGTACTACATTTTGCTAAATATAGGCACTATCTTAAGAATCAAACATGATCCTAATCTCCTTTTCTTTAAAAAAAAAGGTTGCAAAAAATTTTCTATTGTCAAACTTCTTTTTTTTTTTTTTATTAACAGGATTATTGCCATGTGTGGGGATTATTACATTGGTGGACGTCGTTTTGCTTCACTCTCAGACCTGATTGGTTATTACAGTCATGTGTCCTGTTTACTGAAAGGGGAAAAGCTGCTATTTCCAGTAGCACCTCCAGAGGCAAGTAGTAACATTTTATAGCAAAATTCTGAACTGTAACTTAACCTAAATGTTCTTAACTTCAATCACCATTCATAGTTCTCTTTGGGAAAACCACTTTAGAAAGTTTCCTATAGGCACGTGTGGAACTATAAGGAATATAAAAATGCATTTTTACTGATAGAAAGTAATGATTTAAAAAACCTCACTATTTACTGAAAATACATAATGAGGAAACTAGAGGTGTTGCAGTTATCTCCAGATGTAGTAACAGCATTTTAAGTAGACAAACAAGAAAACGTGCAGGTCTTGGCTCATAAAGAGCACCATTGTAATGTAACCTTCACTGCTCTGTGGTATTTTGTGTATCAAATGATGGTTTCAAAATATGCAGTCTGGAGATAACAGAAGTTTCTTTCACATGCCCATCCTTTGAACAATATAAGTAATTATAATGAAACTAAACATTGCATGATATCCCCTGCAACAAAACCCAAAACCTAAATAAAGATGTTTCTGAATGTTAAACTTCTGGACATTTCTTCCATTCTAAGTGAAAAAAAAGTTTAAAATGAGAACTATCTTAGCTAAGTGTATGAATTATGCATTTCCATCTCTCAATGGTTTTGAACTTTGAAAATTTGAAACTGGCAGGGGAGATATAAGTGATGTAACCAGTCCTTTGCCTCAGAATAGCATAATGCTGAGGAGAAGGATTCTACACTGTAGAGAAAATTATTATCTTTGCTCTCTCCTCTTAAATTGTAGCCTGTGGAGGACAGAAGGAGAGTTCGAGCAATTCTACCTTACACCAAAGTGCCAGAAACTGATGAAATAAGGTATGTTTGAATAATAGTAGTAGCTGCAAAATTCTCATGAGTACTTATGAATACTGAAGATTTAATTAGATGTTCATATGCAAATACTGCCTAGCTGCATCTTTAAACAACGCAGTTAGATTAAAGGAGGATGCCTCTCTGTTCTTTCTTTGGAAATAACAATAATACTTTTTATTCTCAGTATATTTGTTTGTATTAGTTGTAAGGGAAAGTACATGAAATTTATAGAGATAAAATTGATAATGTTATAGTTTTGGAAAGCCCTATATTTTTACCAAAAAATTAAGTTTGTGTGAAAGAATTCTGTGCGGAAATGCCTCACATGAGTGTGTGAAAGAAGTGAGCTAGGCTTTTTTCCTGAACTGCCACAGAACTGTTAGTAGATAAATAGTTCCAGGCAAACAATTCAAACCATTAGAAAGTGAACCTTGACCTCTGATAAATTTAAGAAAAGAAAAAAAGAGGGGCCTTTCAATGGAAGAACATTTTCTGGCTACTTGGAATTGATACTACTTTCTTTAAATGGATTTTTTTTTCTGATAGAAAAGTAGGAGTATTTAAAAGAGATTTGTAGTGATTTCTAATCTCCTTAAGGAGATAGCCCTGGTTTCTTAAGTTGATGTAATACACCAGAATTGGGAATTGGCTTGGCTTTGGGACTATAAGCCTAAAATCTAGTGAAAGGTATGAGAGCTTTATATCCTCTTTGGGAAGGAAATGTATTCCAAGGGTCCCAGTCCAGTCCTGTGTGACCCTTTAAAGGATGATGTGAGGATATTTGGTTTTGCAATTATACTTTTTAAGAAGGTGGTAAGGCAGGAAGGACCTCTCCAATGGCGTATTGCAAATAAGCCTTCCTACTGTGTGTGAGAATAAGAGAGATTGAGTCCATTAAGTGCCATGTTGTACCTACCAACTTAAAAGGAAAAAACATGTTATTACTTTGCTATTATGACAAAAATTATAGAAAATTAAACTTTTTCTTCCTCTATTAGGATAGAGCTGAAATGCAAAGTATCTGTTTGGGTTTTGAGTTTACATAGCTAGAATAGTTCCATTCATGGCACAGCTGGGACCAAAGTTGTCATTTTGTTCTCGTTTGAATTAATATGCTCCTGAAGACATTATGCATTTCAAAGATACTTGACTTAAAATTTTAGTATCATAGTAATATTTAGCAAGTTTGAAGTATTACTGCGTTAGTTTCAGCCTCTGTTCTATGTTGTAACAGTACAGCTGATAGAAGGTGTTCTTGTTGTCTGTCTCCTGTTGAGGTTCAATAGCAGCTGAATGTATTCTTGGTTTTCAGTAGTGGTTTGTTGCTTTTTGTTCTTTAATTCTTGCTATGCGTTATTGGTGAAGTTAATGCCTTTTCTGTTAGTCTGCTACAAATGAGAGAAATGCCACAGACATTTGCTATTTAATTTTAGACTGAAATAGTAACTAATGAGCTTTGATCCTTTATTCCTTTTCCTGTACCCTGATGCATCATGAAACTTGATTGAAAAATCTGTGCCGCATTGAAAGGTTTTCATATGACCTGAGTTTGGGATAACATTTAAGGAGTAACCTACACTAACATTCCAGAAATGAAACACCTGTAGACTAGGTACTGGGTCCTACAGTTTGGCTACAATGACCCCATGCAGTGCTATTGGCTGGGGGAAGAGTGGCTGGAAAGTGGCCCAGCAGAGAAGGATGTGGGGGTGCTTGTCAGCAGCTGTCTGAATATGAGCCAGGATTGTGCCCACCTGGCCAAGGACACAGAGGCATCCTGGCCCATATCAGCAGCAGTGTGGCCAAAAGAACCAGGAATGTGATTGTCTCCCTATACTCAGCACTGGTGAGGTCACACCTAGAGTACTGTGTCCAGTTCTGGAACTCTCCACTCAGGGAAGATGTTGAGGTGCTGGAGCTGGTCCAGAGCAGGGTAGAGGAGCTGGTGAAGGGTCTGGAGCACAAGTTCCATGAGGTGCGGCTGAGGCACCTGGAGGTGTTTAACTTGGAGAAAAG
The DNA here is from genome assembly GCF_003031625.1 of Empidonax traillii. Taxonomy (NCBI): domain Eukaryota; kingdom Metazoa; phylum Chordata; class Aves; order Passeriformes; family Tyrannidae; genus Empidonax; species Empidonax traillii. Next base: position 301,643 of record NW_020955197.1, read on the forward strand.
GAAGCTCAGGGGTGACCTCATCAATCTCTACAACTCCCTGAAAGGAGGTTGTTGCCAGGTGGGAGTCAGGCTGTTCTCCCAGGCAGCTAGTGACAAGATGAGAGGACCTAGTCTTAAACCTTACCAGGGGAGCTTTAGGTTGAACATCAGCAGGAATTTCTTCACAGAAAAGGCGATTAGACATTGGAGTGGATTGCCCAAGGAGATAGTGGAGTCACCATCCCTGGAGGTGTTTGAGGAAAGACTGGATATGGCATTTAGTGCCTTAGTCTAGTTGACAAGGTGGTGTTCAGTCGTAGGTTGGACTTGATGATCTCAGGTTTTTTCCAGTCTAGTTGATTATGTGATTCTGTATGTTAATGTTCCTATGCATTTCATGAAGCAAATTTTATGGCTTCTCTGGTAACTGTTCTGCTCTCTCTTTGTATCACTTGTCTACATATGTAAGAACAGAAAGAATAGATATTCCACAGCTTCTATTATGCAAGATTATTTTTCATTGAAAAAAATATTTTCTTATAGGCTACTGAGGGTTATCTTACTTGTGTTTAGTATTTGATCTCTCTTGATAAAAGAATATTACTGTCTTTTATTATTGTTGTGGTGTTATTTTCATTCTGTACTCCTTAGCACACTTTTAAGTTGATAGCACTGAAGTATATAATAGATGACAAATATAAATCAAAAATACAAAACTTATATATAGCAGCCTCTTAACTGTGAGGAAAAATATGCATGATATGCTTGGGGTTTCAATTCACGTGTTTTTCACAAATAGGTCTTCCCAAATATTTTATGGAAATTATACTCAAGAATTCACTGTGTTTATTAAAGAAATTATATTCAAGAATTCACTGTTTATTAAACTTTATATTACAATTGTATCTCTGACTTAAATCTTGCTGTAACCCTCTTCAGTTTCCTTAAAGGAGACATGTTTATTGTCCATAATGAATTGGAAGATGGCTGGATGTGGGTTACAAACCTACGGACAGATGAACAAGGTCTTATTGTAGAAGACCTGGTAGAAGAAGTGGTAAGTAAGTTTTGTATTCAAATTTCTTAAATGAATGAGATGTTTTATGTAAAATAATATTTGAATGAACAAAAACTAGTGACATTTACTTGCTTGTTTTCTAATTATGTACTTTCCTAAACCAAGTAATTTTATCTAGTAGTTCTAAAATACTGCAACAAACCTTTAACCCTAATTCAGTATCAAAACTGCCTATTCATGTGTTGTCCAAATATAAGTAGAAATGAATGGTACTGTAAATTTGCTAAGCTTGACTGTCCTAGTGAAAAATCTGCTATTCATTTTAGTTGCATTTTTTTCTTACCATTGCCATGAAATGTCCACAAACTCTACAAAATGTAGTTTTGCATTGTGGTAGGTGTTTGTCTTCATACAAGGTGAAATTTGGGTTAAAAACTTATTGATGACTTGATCTGTAGATTGATAGGTCAATGGCTAATTTAAGCTTAGGAAAGTTGAGATTTTAAAAGGTTACCACCTCTAAAAAAGGACTTGAAACATGACAAACAATCCTCAGAAAGACATATTTTGGCTGAATTTCCACCTAAAGAATGAGGAGGAAAACTTTCCATAGAACTTTGTTAAGCCCTTTAGTTCAAAAATGCCTCAGACTTCTGAGTGTTTTGTTTTTCTTCTACAGAAGGTCTTAACTTACAACATTTATTTTCTTAATTGAGCTGTACTGTTGTCATGCACTTAATATGTTAATTTTTTCATAGGGAAGAGAAGAAGATCCTCATGAAGGCAAAATGTAAGGATTTTTGTTTTGTTATTAAAAACAATCATAACTGTTTGTAAACTTCAAATATGAGATTTCCAAGCTTTTTTTGTTTTTTTACCAAACAGAATAATTTTTTCATCTCAGGACTTTTTAATGTACTACCTGCTGAAGATGCACAGATAATTAACGTGAAAGGGTCTTGTGATAGGTGTGCGTACTTCTAATGGATATTGCAGTGTTGAATTCTTGGATGAGTCCATGTATGATCACTTTTAGCCAAAATATGCACAATGGAGTATTTCTTGAATGGAGTTGCTGTAGAGATAGCAACTCTTTAGGTACTGGAGAGAGAGTGAAGTACTATTAGACAAGTGTTTGTTAGCCTTGTGGGTGGTAGTGTTGATCTGCTGGAGGATGGAAGAGCTCTGCAGAGAGATCTGGACAGTCTGGATTAATGGGTCAAGGCCAGGGGTAGGAGATTCCACAAGGTCAGGTTCCTGCCCTTGGGTCGCAACAACCCCAGACAGCAATACAGGCTGGGGGAAGGGTGTCTGGAAAGCTGCCCAGGGAAAAAGGACGCATGTGTGCTGGTTTACAGTGGCTGAACATGAGCCAGCATGTGCCCAGGTGGCCAAGAAGGCCAATGGCATCGTGGCTTGGATCAGCAGTAGTGCGGCCAACAGGACCAAGGCAATGAGGTCTCTCTGTACTGGGCGCTAGTGAGGTGACACTTCAAATCCTACGCTCAGTTTTTGGCTGCTCATGGCAAGAAAGACACTGAGGTGCTAGAGCAAGTCCAGACAAGGGCGACAGAGCAGAACAAGGGTCTGGAGCACAAGTCTGATAAGGAGTGGCTGAGGGAACTGGGGGGGCTCAGCCTGGAGAAAAGGAGGCTCAGGGGGCAGCTTAGCACTCTACAACTACCTGAAAGGAGATTGTAGCTATGTGGGGATCTGCCTCTTCTCCTGAAAAGTGACAGGACAGAAGAAACAGCCTCAAGTTACACCAGGAGAAGATTAGATTTGATATCAGGGAAAATTACTTCACTGAAAAGGTTGTCAAACCTGGACATACACTGCCCAGGGCAGTGGTGGAATCACCATCCCTGAAGGCATTTAAAATGCGTGTAGATGTGGAGCTTGGACATATGGTTTAGTGATGGACTTCACAGTGCTAGGTTAATGGTTGGACTTGATGAACTTAAAGGTCTCTTCCAACCCAAAGGATTCTAAAGTCCTACAAAGTGAAAATGAGTTGCAAATAAAAAATTTCTAGTGGCTAGATTATTTAATCTGATGTCCTTATTTATCAATTTGCCCTTGCTTTTTTACTGTTGCCCACTTTTCCATCTCCAAGAGGCTGGTGGCTGAAGTAGGCATTTTGCTGGTGTGTTTGTTGTGTTCTGCTAGTCAGTTTGGCAGTATGGAGCCATTCAAAAGTGGAATTTATTTATTTTTTTGCAAAATAGGTGGTAGCAGATGTTTGGAGCTTTGATACTGTCTTTCAGCATGTTTTTGGCTTTCAGAGGAATCCAGAGGAGATTGCCTTGAGCTTACCCTCTAAAGATAGTATAGAAAGTAAGTTAGAAAGTGGGTTCTTTTCTGATACATAAAGAAACCATATTTTTAGTTTTCATTTGAATACAGAATATTAAGCTACAGCATATCAGATGTTGTAGCAACTGAACAGTGCTAAGTATCAGACTGAGATTAGGCGGAGGCTGCTGAACTTCTGTAGAATACTGCTCTGACACAGGACTCTGAGAAGGTACAAGGTGTGTGATCAAAGCAGTTTGTATTCATTAATCTAATAAAGCTAGGTTTTATTTCCACAGGTCTGGCAAATTTGAATTTGAGGTTTTCTGTACAGGTTTTTAACTTCCTTGTTTGAGCTTTGGCTTTCATGCTTCAAGTAAATTGCTGTATGATACTGACTTCAAATAATGCCTATCAAACGATCTACTCTTTAGACATTTGATTTTAATCTGTAAACAGAGTTGGATTTAGACATCAGCGCCAAGTGTTGGATATTTTTATTGAAATTATTTATATACCTGTTAATGTTACTTTTTTCATGCTACTGGTGGATCAGAATCATTAAGTAGCGTAATCATTGTCTCATGTATATATATTAGGTCTGTTTTAAATAAAGATTAATTCATAGGTACTAGAGCCTTGAATGTCACCACAGCCAAAACAGAGAGCTGGTAGTCTTGCTTTCTAATTTTTCTCTTCCTCTTTGTTAAGATGGTTCCACGGGAAGATCTCCAAACAAGAAGCTTACAATTTGCTGATGACAGGTACATGTATTTCTGATTGAAATAGTGATAGTGAAATGGCACAAAGGGATCCTTTTAATATTAGAGCGTGGCAAAACTTGCTCTTATGACAGAACATATGTAAGTGTCTTCGAGTCCCAAAGCCCTGTGGTAGAATACTACATTAGAGAAAAACTTGTTGTGGCTATTAGTACTGTTAATGTAATAATTTTTGACTTAAATAATTTTTAAAATAATGCATGTGTAATCAATTATTTCACTTATTGATGTCTTCTTCAAAATGCTGTGGAGACTATGCTTCTATGTACCTAAAGGAAAATATATTATAAATGTTCTTTGCACTTTCTTAAAGCAAATATTTCTTTAAATGAAAACATCAGTGTTTCTGAGCCATATTGTTTAATAGCTTGCTTTAAATATTGGAACAGAAATTCTTATTTTTTGAAAACGTTATTAAACTTTTTCTAAATTCTTTTTTAAAGAAGTGGAAAAGATGTTGTGAGCTACAGCTTAAGCTAGTTTTCATTAATTTTGGTGGCTTAGTCCTAGTTGGGGATTTTACTTTATTGGGGATTTTACCTTATTTTACCTTACTGGAATTTACCTTATAGGCTTTGGATTTCTTCAAAAAATTGCAGTTCTTCCTAATTTATGTGGAAATGGATTTAGCACTAAGAAAATTAACACTGTTACTATATCTTTTCAGTTGGTCAGGTGTGCAGTTTTCTTGTGAGGCCTTCAGATAATACCCCTGGGGATTATTCACTTTATTTTCGGACCAGTGAAAATATTCAGCGTTTTAAAATATGTCCAACATCAAACAATCAGTTTATGATGGGAGGCAGATACTATAATAGGTAAGTTTTGATGGCAAAAGGAATTGTGTGTATTATACTTGTATAACTTGATCCTGTTGATACGTACTGCTGTGGTTTTAAGAGTGTAGTTTTCTTTGTAGTAACTATTTTCCCTAACTTCCTTAGTAGTTACTTGTAGCTGAGCAAGTTCTTAAAGCTTGAAAAGCCCAAGTGTAGCTTTTTTCTCTTGAAGTATTAGTCCATCTGCAGACCAACCAGTTCATTCACACTGTAAATTGTGGATTGTAAGGGTCACGTGGATCCATAAACTGTGGATCCGTAATTAGGAGAATGTTCTATTGGAAGTAGCTTGGAAGCTACTCAGTGTGTTCTTGGCTATTTGAAAAGGGATAATAGAAATGTTAATTTTATCTGAGACAATCAGTAGAGTTTTCAAATTATAGAAATGGGTATTTACAAGAAAGGGGAAAAACATCTTAATTGTTAGAAAAAGTTATTAAATTGCATTTAAATATGTGTGTTATACCTGGAACAGAAATACAGAGCAGTTCAGAGAGCAAATTTGAGATGGATTTGTTTTGCCATTGGTGCAAAAAATATAGTAATTTGTACAAAAAGAGAAATAATGAGATATGTTTCCCCTTTTGTGGGAGAAGCTATCAGTACACCTTCATTCTTGGTGGTCTTGGTTTTAGAGTTGCTGTAGATGGAAGATTTCTTGGTAGTGAAAACTTGCCTTCCTCTTTTAAAGGAGGTCGTTGCCTGCCTCAAAAAAATCCGAATTTTTCCAGTCTTGGTCACTTAGAGCCAGGGCGTTCTTCATTCCAGTAGAGAATTTCTCTCACTTCCAGCTTGGCTTCTGAGTGGGTAGACATCCAGCAGCTGGTGTGTCTGAGAAAATGTCGAAATCTCCTCACTAAGAAGTTCAGTGGACTTTGTCATATGACTTCACATGGACGATGGTTTGAGGCTAAACAATTGGACCCTTATGAACCTATGCCTGTGCCACACCCAGGCTGCTTGAATACCTTCTTCATTAATCAGTCTGGCCTCCAGACATCCTCATTGAAAGCCAGGCTAGCTGCAGTGTCAGCCTTTCCTAAAGGTAAATGCTCTTTTGCACATTCTCTAGTTACTTACCAGTTAGTAAATTTACTGGAAATTCAAACGTGTGATGAAGAATGCAGTGCAAGATAAGGCCCCAAAATGAAGATGCTAACTTACCCAAATTCTGTAATGTAAGATCTACTGCAGATGGAATGAATTAAGGAGCAAGAAAAAGTGAATAACTTTGTGGGCTTTTGAATTCTTGTACTAGTTCAATTATGTGGACACTGTAAGCAAGAAGTAACACGGGAAGACTAATGTGGTTTTGTTGTGTGGACTAATCAGAAGAGTCTGAAAAACAACAAATAGGCATTGAATCCAGAACAGAAATATGCAAAGCATGAAATTACGTGCAAGGTAATGAGACTGCAAGCATTTCTTGGTGCAGTGAGTTCACTGCGATTCTGTAAAGATGTAATGTTTTTCTTCAAGGTGAAAATTTTAACTCTGAGAAGTGCTGCTTCTTGGTTACCCACCTCATTTTGACAGTTTCCATTAACTATAGGCTTTTTTATATTAAGCTGTTTCATAAGTGCTCTCAAAGTATCTCCTTTGAAATCTGATTAGATCTTTACAGAATCATCCTTGGCAGTATTTTTTGTATTCTCTTACAGTTTGGTGTTTGTAATTGGGACAAAAGATAAAATGAAAACAACCTGGTTTTCGTTTGCAGAATATTGATTACAGTTATAGTATCAATAAATGGTAGACTAAGATTTTCCATATAAAAGTAAAAAGTTGAAGTATAGTAAGGAAACACAAACCAAAAGAAGTTTTTTTATTTATTGAATATTTTGTATATCAAGATGTTCGACTGGAATCACAATATCCTATACAAGCAACGGTATGTCTGCTTGTATTCCAGAAGAATTTATCTCGGCTTGTCATGGGGAAAGAGATCCTGGGTCCATCTCAGGAATCTCATATTCTGTGCTGTGTAGGCCGACTTCAGTTTTTCCACTAACGTGCTCCTTTTGTGTGTGTTCCCACCCTTCTTTATGTAAATTGCATTATAGAAGATATGCATTTATTAATGTTTCAGTAATTTTTCTGATTTTAGAACATGTGGTGGGAAGAGCATACCAGGCCCTTTCTCTGTGCTTGTGTCCAAACCGTCACAAATTGGTAGATTGATTGTATTGTGATGAGCTGAATGATATGGGATTAATGTTATTTGTCTTTGTAATTTGTGTATAGAATTGGTATCAATACTGCTTTCTATATTCTTTGTTATTTGAAATGTCTGCTTTTGCAATAACTTTCAAATCATACTTAAAAACAATACTGTTCATGATGGTGAGATACTTTTCTACTCATGCAAGTAGCTGAGACCTGAGGAATGTAACAAACCCTATGCTGAGCATTTTAAAGTTACTAAAGTAACTGTAATGTAGTGTTGCGATCCATTTCTATTTATGTCTTATAAAACCAAGTCTAGCAGTTTTGTTGGGTCTTGTTTGTTTGTTTGTTTTGTTTTTTAATCCATGGTTATTTATGCCTTCCTTTATGTGGTTTGTGCAAGTAGGATTTCTGTTCCTGGCAAATGCTGAAGAAGGCTGTGATTCATTTTCCCCTAGATAAGTTTTGTGGTCAGTATGATTTTATGCTTGATGTTTCACATGTTAGATAGCTCTGATCCCTTGCAGATTCACATTCTGTAGTGTACATGTCTGGAGATATCTGGTATCTTTGTGCTTGAGTGTGCAGGCATTTGAGCTGTTGCAGTGGTAAGGCAGGTGACCATCTGAGTTGAGTGGGAGCAGAGGCTGCAGATCCTTCATCAAGGTGTGGAGCCTTAGTCTGTAGGGTACTCTTAATTAGAAAAGGAGTTTTTAAAAACAACTGAGTTTGTCCTCCAGCCCATATTAAAAAGTTGGAAGAAATTAGGCACCTGTTCCTTACACTGGCATTTTTAATCAAGGAAGGAGAGGGTGCATTGATGCTCAAGGCAGTCCTGATTAAATGAGAGAGAAAAGTTATGCAGTGCTGTTTTATTGGTTACAGGTCGTTGGCAGTAGCTATGCAACTTGTTTAAAAAAAATTACCAAGTCATTATTTTATGTCGTGTGACACAGTTTAAATTCTTATGCAGAAAACAGCATATGCATCTCGGATATAATTGAAATTAATTATTTGATTTCACTGAAACTGAAACAGAAATTCATGTCATTCTATATACCTGAAAACTCAAAGTACTTGTGGGAAGATTGTTATATCAAGCTTGCACTAGTTCATAGCTTCAGAATTAGAGGGAGAGAAAAGTGAACTAAGATGCCTTGATATAGTTTTATTTAGAAGTTTTTTACGTTATTTTTACAGTATCAGCTATTGTTCCTGTGTTGAGCACGTGCCTTGTTCGTTATCTTTGCACACACAGCTGAGTATGCATGAATTGAGAAGACACAGTGTATTTTTGTTATCTACTTAATTACTTAGTTCTTTTCTTTTTAGATTGATATTTTGCATAGAAATGTTCCATTTCTGTTGATGTCTATGTTGCTCTTCTTTATTACAGTGTAAATTTCAGTAACTACAAAAATAAGAGCAACTCAAATGCCTCGAATTTTAGCTTGTATCTGTCATGACCTCTCTCCCAAGCCTTCCAAGTGCAATTGTAATATGAATCTGGTGATCAGAATGAATGCTTCCCTGTGGAGGAGTGCTACTGACTGAGTATTTAATTTAACAGGATAGCTCAGTGATTTCCAAGTATAATCTGTATAAGCTCTGCCAAAAATCTTTTCTGTTTTCTATACCTGTCCTCCTAGAAGGGAGGTTGCACTTCACTTGGAGTATCTCCCATTCTCCTTCCCTAGTTACTCTAGGACCTGGAAAATTATTGCCAATGAAATAGCAACTTTCAGCCTGGTTGGAAAGTGGGTAATGCACATGTGGTGCTTGAATGTGGAAAGTGCAGTGGCCTCATTTGCCATTTTAAGCAACTCATTAAAATATTTTGCAGAGTTTAGAATTAATACATGCTGAATACGGCTTTGTGAACTTCATTGACTTCAGTATATTAGCAAATTCTCATTGCTACAGAGAAGATTATGATGATTAACACTTGATTTTATTAAAACTTCGTGAGAAAGTTTTCTGTGATTGTATGGAAAAGCAGACTGTCAAACAGAGGAAAAATTAACGAGTTTAACATTTCAATCTTTTTTTTTTTTTTTATTGGAACAGTATTGCTGACATCATTGAGCACTATAGAAAAGAGCAGATTGTTGAAGGATATTACCTAAAAGATCCTGTTCCAACACAGGTAAGATTTCATCTCTGAGTCTTTAATGTTGAAGTGACATACTTAATCATTATCAAATCAGTTTATGAACTGCATTACAGCAGAGATACAGGCAGTTAAACAGTGTCATCTCCAGTTTTCATGTTTTCAGCCTATCTATTTCTTTTTATTTTATCCTCAAATGCACTCACTTACCAAAGGTTGGCTTGTAGTCAGCAGAAAATATGGTAAGCTCACTCTGTCCTGGTAGGTGCAACGTCTGCTCTGTGCTCCTTGCTCTGGTCCCTGACTCAACCATGCTGTGACTTAGTCCCACATTAGGGACTAAGGGTACCAATCTGCCCTCCTTTCTTCTGTGTCTGGGTTTTTTCTCCTGTCAAAGGAAACCTCTACCCACAGAAAAGCTTCAGGGATGATTTCAGGGCTGAGATTGCAGCACGTGTTCTGGAGCACACTTGCCCCATAGCAGAAGTTGATTCTGAGAGACCACCAGTACTAAGCACACCACGTCATGTAGCTTTTCATGAGCTTATAGTTAGTTGTAACATTTACATGCATATTTTATTCTTTCTTTGTTCCCAAGCTTTCCTTTTCCAATGGTTAGAAATTTGCCTTCTTGCCCTCCCTAAATACAGTTAGTCAGTTCACAGCCCTTTGTGAGATCTTTCATATTAATACAAGAACAGTTCTTCTGTTCATCAAGCTAAGCACACCAGAGCTGATTCTGTCACTTTGTAGTGTTCTTGTAGCTGCCCTGCTGCTACCAGTTTTGATATGAACTCGCCTTTCTTGAACACAGTGGACCAGAATAGTTTAGAGTACCATGTCCTGGGTAATTCTCTTTCTTGTTAAGGAAAGCACTTAACAAATATCCTAGAATGCACGCTGTTTCCTGTGGTGGGTGGACCCTGGTGAGCAGCCAGGGACCTGCACCTTATTTTGCTCACTCCCTATTCCTGTGGGACAGGGGCAAAAGCAAAAGAATTCTTGGGTTGAGATAAATACAGTTTAATAAGCATAGCAAGGGGTTGTGGGGTGATGCAAAGGCCATCACTCACCACCTTCCACAAGCAAACTGTGTTGTGTCCTCAGTGCTTCCCAGTGTTTCCTGCTGTTAACTCATGCTTATTAATGTGGTTGGAACAGAAAGCAAATATGAATTCCAACACTGCTCCTTGAAAAACTTCACTAGTAACTTTCCTCATGCTCTGTCATTCCTCTTGAATCACAGCAGTTACTCTTCATTTTAGCTTTTTGCATATGCACTTACAGTTCCTGTATTAATAAACTTTGCATGGACTAATTTTCCATGTGAGAGTACTTCAGATCCTTTTAAACTAGCCAGATACACTTGTGACTTCATTTAAAAATTTAGTGGTCAGTGATGCAGTTAATGTTCTGCTTTGTGTTCCCTCCACATACCACTGTACTCCATTTCTGAGGGGAAAAAAAATTCTCAAGTTTTGCTTTCTTTTAGGGTCAGTCTAGTTGACTTCCCACATCTAATATGAAATTTACTTAAAAATATTTGCTGCTAGATTTGTTGTTTTGTGCACTGTTCCTTGTGTAGTTATGTTATGGGCTTTATCTTGAGCTCATCACATCTGGATATTACTTCCATTGTAGGTCCTGTAATTCCTGTTAGTATTACTAGATTATTTTTCATCTTGCTTTTTTTGTTTTCTTCAAAACATAATTCTTGTGTATGTATACTGGCGGGAAGAAAAGAAGAGTATATATATCTAAGAATTGTTTCATATGTCTCTTTTCATCTCAGTTCTGTTCTCGCTGTTTGGCAGTCTTGCTTTTCATGTTTTCTTATGGATAAAGAACTTTTGCTGATCAGCTTACTCGTTAAGGGCAGACTTGGCTTTGGTTTTAGCCATTCTTGTTTATTACTTGCGTTTCCAGATCTTACCATTTTCTGTGTGAATTTATCCTTTTTCTGTTTCCTGTTTCTGATTTATTCTCTTGAGTTCTGCTCAGTTAGGACATGTGAGTTCTAATGAGATTAATGAAGGACTGTGCCACTTTGAGTGAGTTGGTTCTGTAACTTTTTTGTTGCTTCAGTTTATCCATGATTACTTGGGTCTATGAGCTAGACATCTAGCTAGAAGCTAGATAAATCTTTAAAGACTTGCATAAATTTACAGAAATCAAAGGGAAATATCCTGCTTTATTCTGTCAATTCTGGAAAGCAAGTGTTTTGTATCAAATATTATATTGCTTTATTAAAATACATGAGAGAACAGTAGTACTGAGTTGGTAGCATTCAGTAAGATGATCCTGGTTGCCATTTCATAGTATGCATTTTTTAATGGCAATTTCCAAGCTTAAGGTATGTTGTTCTTACATGTTTCCCAGCACCAAGAACAAGTGCTTAATGATACAGTGGAAGGAAGAGAAATCTACAACACAATTCGTCGGAAAACAAAGGATGCTTTTTACAAAAATATTGTCAAAAAAGGCTATCTTCTGAAAAAAAGTGAGTTGAGTTTGCTCTATTATTTTTTTATTCTTAAATAAAATCAGATAAGGATCACAAAATCATGGGGTATTTTAAATAGGAAAGGAATCATAAGGATCAATGCTCCTCATAGGTCTACTGAAAGCAAACCCATATGACTTAAGAGCATTGTCCAGATGCTCCTTAAACCCTGACAGGCTTGGTGCTGCAAGCATTTCCTTGGGGAACCTGTTCCAAGGACGAGGTGCCTTCTCAAATGAAGAACTTTTTCCTAAGGTCCAGCGTGAACTTTCCCTGCTGCAGCTCATTCCATTTCCTTGTGCCTGCCCTATCATTGGTCACCAGAGGGTGGAGATCAGCACCTCCTAGCTGGACATGCATACTCTGTGAGGTTAGTGTAGTAATGGTACTAGAGAGAGCAAAATTGAAGTGGGCAAAAGGTTCTAGAAAGTGTGTGAGGAGGATGGAAGATCTTTCCTTGAGTAGTATGTGAATAGAAGAACATGATACCTGAAATAACATGCAGTATGAAAATGTTGGTTGGCAGTTGTTCTGAAAAAAATCAGAGCACAGCACAAAAACTAGGCATCCTCGTCAAAGTAGTGTTCAAACTCATTAAATGTCAAACTCATTAAAATATATTTTCATAAAGTTTGTGTATGTGGAACCAGCTAAATTCTTAGATATGGTTGTGTTTGGGGCTTGATTCTCATTTAAGTTTGTGTACAATATATTCCCATTTCTGTTCTTCAGCTTTACTGCTTTAAGATGCTGTAATGCAATCTGTTAAATGTTGGTCAGAGTTCAGGAGTAATTTTCTCATGTCAAGAGTCTGTTTCATAATAAAAATATAAATTCATAATAAATTGGATCTGCACTGTCATTATTTGCAATCTGTGTAGATGCGGTCAGAATAGTGACAGAAACTCACTGTTTAGGCAGCTCATATGCACTTGCTTAATCCTGAAAATGTGTAAGGAACCTCTTGCAATTCTACCTGCATCTGCGAAGAGGGTCTGGTTTTTGTCACGTTGTGTAAAATTGAGTATGTATCCTGATTTTCTGTTTGGAATTTGGCAAAAACTTTGCTGCCCTCTTCTGTTTTCTTCATTTACAAAATTTACATGTTCTTTTAAAAAGTATTACAATTTTTTTTCTTCACTCTTGTACAGGTAAAGGAAAGAGATGGAAAAACTTGTACTTTATATTAGAGGGGAATGATGCCCAGCTTATTTATTTTGAAAGTGAAAAACGAGCCACAAAACCCAAAGGACTAATAGACCTTAGTGTGTGTTCCGTCTATGGAGTACATGACAGTTTGTTTGGCAGGTAGGACACTGGCTTTTTTTAATCCTGTTGAACCATGATTTGATAAAGAATTTTGTCAATTCAAAAAGTTCTACATTCTTTTGGTAGGTATTTAAAAACTAGCTTGGTTAAATGAAGTCTGTAAGAACAAGTACTTTATTACATTTGACCAATGTATTAGTAAACTAGTTCATATAATTAAACATCCACAGGAAAAATTTTTTGCAATATCCTATAGATAAGATTTGATGTGAAAATTATTTCCCAAAATATTTTGATATTTAAAATATGCTGAGAATCAAAAGTATTTCACATATCATTAGAAATTAACAAGAAAGAGTTTACTTATTTGTTTGTTGTTAGTTACAAAAACAAGTCCACTGGCCAGTATTATAATTTTCTATAGAAGAAATAAGTGCATTTACTTATATAGTAAATGATAGAAATTCTGGTGATCCTAGGAATCTCAGTATTTATTAAAAATTATACATACTCAGCCTCTGTTTATTTTTGTGAAAAAACTTCAAGACATGCTTAAAATTAGTGGCATTTCTTAAACTGCAAAGACTTTTGGGGTTTTTTTCATCTGTTTGGGTTCTTTTAAAATCTCTTCAATAATTTTGAAAAAAAAACCCATCTAACTACTGGAATGAGGAGCATGTATGTAGATAAAGAGTATCTAAAAAAATTACTGATATGTTCCTTATGTAGGTTGACAATTATGCAGAAAGCTTTGGTGTATATTGTAATAAAGAAACATTTTGTTAATGTTTCTTGAACAGCTTTCAAGAAACCCTGTGTTGTGGCTTAGAGTGTAGTTGGGCATGAGGTGGTACTACAGGTGTGTAGGAGACCTGTGGTAGCAGCAGCTTAGGAAGCTGTTAGTGACGAACTGCAGCTGAGACAAAGTTCTTCCGGCACTTCAGGTAACCGGTAAAAAACTGCCTGTGCTGTTTCCTCAGCAGTACAGTGAATTCTGTACCTCTGTGACACTTAAGGTTGTACGGCTTTGTGTCACATACACTTAACATTTGGTGTGTGGTCCAGTACATGCTTCATTGGTTATGAGAGCTAAGGGACACATTCAGATGTGGGATTTTCTGACTTAATATTGTTTCCTGAAAGAAGAAATCTGTAATGTATGATTAACTGCTTGTGAAGTAATGCTGAACCTCTACTGCTTTTAAACTCTCTAGGAATAGTCCTTGTTGACAGGTCTTTTCAGATGGCTGTTATTTTCTCCCTGACTGTAAGTCAGCATACATGCCTGTTCAGTACAGAACATTCTAAAATTTTATCAGTACTCTGAAGGAGTTTTGAAGGGCCTGAGAAATCTTTTCATTGGAGTTCTTTCTCTTTCTTGTGATGATGACATGTAGATGAACAAAAATTCATGGAATATTCAGTGTTCCTTTCAGACAAACAGCAGAAATCTCATAGTTCAGTGTAAACTTTGTTTTGGCACAGATCAAGGGAAGGTGTCCGTTAATATGTGAAGATTAATAAAACTTACGTTTTTGTTTTGTTTATTTTTAAGGCCAAACTGTTTTCAGATAGTAGTTCAGCACTTTAGTGAAGAGCATTACATCTTTTACTTTGCAGGCGAAACTCCAGAACAAGCACAGGTGAGAGCTTTTGTTGCTAAGTGTAAAAAGTAACTTTTTGTCTTGTGTTGTTTAATGATGTTGACCTTCTGAAACAGGAAGTGTTATCACAAGTAGTTAGTGGTTATATTAGGAGATGCTAAAATGGAGTAGTAGCAGACCTGTCAGGGGACAGGTCATGAGAGGTACATTTCTTGACATAGTTCGATTCAGGACTTTTCCAGCATAGTAAGTAAGACTTTTACTTTAGACTGAAATAAATAAAGTGAAATGAAAATGTATGCATGTGTGCTCTGTGATTAAAGTATATTGAACAGAGGTCTTTCGCTGTTATTTGTCCTGCTTATAAATTGGTAGTTGTTCATAATCTTGGGCCCTGATGGTGCATAAAACATAAAGTTTTCTGGTTTTATATGGTATGCTTTTGCTACTTGCGCTCTTAACAGTTATGTTCACTGATTAGGAATTGTGGGATAGGAGCCTGTTTCTCTGAAATGCATTCTGCAGCAGGAGAGGATATCTAAAATGATAGAATGTTCTTATTTATTAAGTTTTAAGCTTTGAAAGCCCTCAGATCTTTATACCTGTTGCATCAGAAGTTTAAGCTTTGAGTTTGATTTTATTTGAATGAAATTAAAACTGTTTAGAGCGCTCATAATAGACTGCTATTCACCAGAGCACGAAGCCTATATAAATACAGTATTTTTCTTGTGCTGTATTATAAAGGAAAACACAAATTTTCTTTTTAAATGAATGCAAATTTGTGGAATTAACTGAGATGCCATCAGAATGGATGTAGTGATATTTGTCCCACAGCTTTCACTATACTGTCTTTGAGAAGCAGTGTTTTGTATAGTATTTGAGAATATATAAATTAATGTTCATGCCCTTTGTCACATCTGTAAAATCTTTTGTGCCCTAAAAAGTAGAAGAATTAAGAATGTGTTGAAGACAGAGTATCCTTTCTTGTTTCCTGGACATTTGGTGTAATCTGCTTTTGGTTTTGATCTTCTTAACAGGCTGTTTCACTGTATTTATACAGAATGCAGTTGTTTCAGGTTTCTTTATAACATGGCTTTGGCCCAGAAAAGTTTACAAATATTTCTTTCAAGAAAGCTCAGCTTTCTTTACTGTGTAACATTTCATAGAAGAATAGAAACTTCATGGTGTGTAGCTGAAAGCTTTTCCTTTTGTGGAAGGATTTGAAAGCAGAAGCCTGACTCGCAAAGTGGTCAAGCTGAGAATAGCTGCAGTACATATTTCTGCATTTTTAAACTGTGCAGGATATTGCGAGGGGTAAGATTGAAGCAGGGTTGTGGGGGTGTTAATGACACTGTTAAATTGCACTTTGAGAGTGGATGGCAGATCTTTGAGATTACAGACTTAAGAAGGCTGTTGCTCAAAACTTGAATTTTGTGCTTCACAAGAGATACACAAAATTTGATGGCTGGGGGGCAAAAATAGAGAAAGAAGCTATAACGTATCTTCCATCTTCCAAAGGTTCCTTGTAAAGCTTCCCTGTTAGCTTTTTCTCACCTTTCAGAGGTGGCCTGGCAAGCTAGCAGTGCCTCTTAGCAGCTTATATGTTTAAAAAAAATTAATATATAGACAAAGGTTCTGCAGGTGGTTTGGTGCTAGACAAACTGTTTATTTCTATGACCATAATGGAATCCATCCATCCACTCTGCTCTATGCATTTGTGAGAAAACTGGGGAATGTTGGATATATGCTCGGTATTTCTCTGTTAATGTTTTAGTTTTTGTTTTAAGTATACACAATGTTATGACTGCCATACAGGAGTACTGGAGAGAATAATCAGACCAGTTTGACTTGTTAAATGTAATTTTCTGAGAAGCAAACAATTTTTGCTTAATTTTTTATACAATTTTTAATTTCATGTAGTATCACTAGACTTGGAAATCTGTAAAGGTCACACTGTATATCCATCAGTAATGCTTGATAGTTATAAGAGAGAAAGTGGTTCAGATTTGCAAATCCTTTATGAGGTTTTACTCAGTAAAGATAAGAAATTTGCGTTAATATTCAAACATGTACTTTGAAATTACAGAAAACTGAAGTTTTGCCAAACCAAAGTGAAATTTCAGATACTCTTTTTAAATAGGTCTGTTCCATTGCAAGAAGCTGTATCTGACTTGGTTCTATTTCACAATTCTGCATCCTTCTCTCTTAGGACTGGATGAAAGCTCTGCAGATGTTTTGCAGTTTAAGAAAAACCAGTCCAGGAACATCAAATAAGCGTCTGCGTCAGGTGAAGCTGATACTGTTGGGTTGGTGCTGCATGTGGAGCAGTGTTTTGTCTCTTTGTTGCGAAGTGTTAAGGATTAATCTCAGAATTTTCCTTTCAGCAGAAATGAATCCTGAATAAAAGTGTAAAGATGTCAGCACCTTCGAAAATGTGCCTCACATGAGAAATTTCGAAAATTTATATGGCATGTGAATGAATTTTATGAAAATTTATATGACGTATAAATAAAGTACTCCTTTAAATAATGATTTAATTTTCAATAACACATACATGCCTGAACCATTCTTGAGCCTTAATTTCTCTCGGCCTTTGAAAGTGCTGGAATTTCCTCAGAGACAGAGGACAGACAGTCTTAAACATTTAAGTCTGATTGGAATGATGGGAAAATACTTAAAGAATTCCACATATTTTTAAATCTTAGGAACACTGAATGTCAGTTTTTTTATAGGTAGTAGAGAAAAGAATAAAATATGGAATAAAAAAATGACTAAAAAGGAACAAAACACAACATTTGGTTGTGAACATTAAAAATGTTTGGATGCTTCTAGTAAACAAACTAAATTAGGTGAATTAACAGATAAAGTGGCAGGTGAAATTGGGAGCATCAGACTGCAAAAGCAAAGCAGAAGTACAATTCTTTAATTCAAAAGGCAAAGACAATGCTCATCTACATAAAGGAGTACAATGTAATGTGTTGCACAAGAGAATTTTACATAATCTGTTAGGAAAGCACCAAATAATAAACTATTGTGTTTGGAATTGTCCATGGCTTGTACTCAGAGTGCCAGTCCTTGATTTCAATAAAATCTTGTGTGCCTGGAAAAGTTGTTATTTGAAAATCCTAACGCCCCAAAGATAATTCTAAAAGAACACAAGATGCCTTAAAAATATGGGTCTTGATATTTGCTTTCAGAAATTCTTTGAGTTACTCTTATTTTGTCACTTCTGTCTCTTAAAAATGTCTGTTCCTTGCTCTTCTAATTAAGAGATTTTAGTTTATGTTCAGTATTCACATATTAACATTGTTTCTGCACAAAGGATAAAAAATTGATTAATATGCTTTGTATTTGTATTTTAGCAACAAAAAATAGATCCTGTTTATTTGTTTTTCAGGTCAGCAGTCTCATTTTGCATGTAGAAGAAGCTCATACGCTCCCAGTAAAGCATTTTACAAATCCATATTGTAATATCTACCTGAACAGCGTCCAGGTAGCAAAAACACACATTAGGGAAGGACAGAACCCTGTGTGGTCAGAAGAATTTGTCTTTGAGTAAGTCTTAATCATCTTGAGTTACTGAATTTCACTAGTAATTTGCATTGCATTTAAGATTCTTAACACTGTGTATTGTTTAACTGTATTTTAAAAAACACTGTCTATGAGCTTATACAGCACCAACTTTTCAGCCAAATTCTGCACGGGCAGAATTTTTTATAGGAATCTAACTACCTTTGTTAATGTCTTTGGCTGATAGGGATAGCTGAGGGTTGAAATGAAATTAGGAAAAGTGTAATTGCCAGCCAAGTATAGTACTAAATGAGGTTCTCTGTCTTTTCTCCTAGTGATCTTTCATCTGATATTAATAGATTTGAGATAAGTCTTAGTAACAAAACAAAGAAGAGCAAAGATCCAGATATATGTAAGTATTTTTTTCTGATAAGATGCTTATATGTTTCAGCAATGGATATGTTGTGTGGGTTTTTATTACTTTGTCAAGCACTGTCACAAGAGAATCAGGCTGGTTTTTATGTTCACCATACTTCTGTCTCTGTATATTTTGGATGTTGAAGAAGTTTTCCATCAATGCTTTTATAATGATAACCTGCATGGTGTTTAGTAATAAAACGCACAGTAATCTGGTCCTTTCCTAGCTCTGCTCTAGACTAGACTCTGCTTACCAAAAAGCAAGAGAAGCAAGAGGAAAGAGAAACTTTTAGTACTAGTCTGTTCCACAAAATGGAGTTCCATGGAGTTTTAAGTCTGACTACATGGAACTCCTTTTCAGGTTTTTGGTTGCTTCCAGTGAGAAAGGGAAAGATACAATTCTTTATTAAAAAAATATTCTTGATTGTTTCTGAAGAAAATGTCCTTTTTTTCTTTCCATTATATCTCATTTGTCTGCTTCCCTTATTACCACTGAGACTTGAACCTGAAGTTACCTCCATATTACCTTGAATAGGAAAGGATCTATATTTTCTTCCGCCTTTTACACAAGTTTTCGATAATTTCTTTTCCTCATGTTACCCAGACAGCTGCTTCTTTAACTGTGGTTTTGTTTCTGTTCCAGCAAGTTAAGAGCAAGGTGGTAAAATCTGTCAGTTTCCTTGAAAAGAAGGGGGTTGAAGAATGTGAATTTGAAGCTCTTAGATAGAAAAAAATATTTTTTTTAAGTTCAGGTTTCTACCACACAACATGTTTCTAGTTTTGTTTTTTTCTGTTCTTCAGGGTTTCTTGTTTCCCACCATACTTGTTCTTGAGCAGCTCCAACTCTGTGCTTGCTCGGACATCATGGCTTCTCTGTCCCCTTCTAATTTATTCCAAGATTTTTTTCTTTTCTGTTGTGTTCAGAGCTGTCTGTTCCAAGGCCTATCAGAATTGTTTTCAGTTTGACTATATTTGGTTACTGGCCTGTAACTTGTGCCACAGTGCTAATCTATTGGTGGGAGGATTTTTTGGTTTTGGTGGTGGTAATGTTTTTCGGTGGTGGGTTTTTTTGTTTGTTTGTTTTGTTTTGTAAGATCTGCAGGGAAACTTTGACTAAAATAGATGATTTCCAACTCATTTTGAATGGTCTTGCAGAACCTGATTCAGTTTGTGGGTTTTTTTGTTTTGTTTTTCATGTGAGGAAATTAAAAGCAGATCTCATTGAGAGTCATGGAAAGAGAGGATGTTTGCTTGAGAGATCCAGACTAACAGGCTAAACTGTTAGTAAAACTAACTGTGGGTTCCTCTTGGAGGATGGTGGGTGTTTCATAGGCAAATTGTTGCCTGTGAAATTACCTGGGCCCTTTCTCTGTGGAAAAAAACCCCTTCTATTCAGGGACACATGTACCTGCTCAAGGTGAGCCCATGCTCCCAGCTGCTGTATCTTGCTTGGCAATTTCAAGTTACCAGCACCACTGAGAGGCTGATTACGGATTTGGCCATTCTGGAGTTGACTTTTATTATCAGGCAGCAAGGGCTTGAGAGCAGTTTTTTACGTAATATGCATAAACTGTTACTTAGCCTGGGAGTTAGTATATAGGAAATACATATGTCAGTGTTTGGGAAGGCCATACAACACTTAATAATAAATAGTAAGAAGCAACAAAGTAGTGGAGGAGCAGACCCAATGGTGGTGTCAGCCGGAGCCCGGAAAGGGAATAGTAAATTCTAGACAACACCAGATATTATTTTCAAACTGCTACCTGGATTTATAGGGTAGCACTTTTTCACCTACTTACTTGGGTGTTAAAAGGGAAGCCATGTCAGTAATCGTGTGGCATTTTTGAATTTATATTTATACATTCTCTACAGAATGCCTTATTTCTTCTTCAGTTTGCAGGACTCTGTTAAGCCAGTGAAGTGAATGTTAATATATTGATGGCAGACTTCTTGTTTACTCTTACTAGTATTTTTTTTCTGAAATAAGATGACGTGCTGATAATAAAACAGGTTTTTTATTCAATAATAGTACTGTTTTGGTGGAAATAATGTACTTGAACAATGCTTTTTTTTCTTAAGTGTTTATGCGTTGCCAATTAAGCCGATTACAAAAAGGACATGCAACAGATGAGTGGTTTCAACTCAGTTCCCATGTACCATTAAAGGGTATTGAGCCAGGATCTTTGCGTGTTCGAGCACGATATTCCATGGAGAAGATCATGCCAGAAGAGGAGTACAGTGAATTTAAAGAGGTGTGAATTTGTTTAACTTTCCGTGGTTTATCTGTAAAAACTCACTCAGTTTTTTCATATAGATGGATCTCAGTAACACTGGTTGACATAATTAAATAATATTTACAGTAACATTTATATATATATATACAGTATAATTTTTTTCTAAAGCTGTTATGTGTTAGGAGAAGCTTCTGAATATTTTTTTTTTTTCTTTCAGCTTATACTCCAGAAAGAACTTCATGTAGTCTATGCCTTATCACATGTTTGTGGACAGGACAGAACACTGTTGGCTGGCATTTTATTGAAGATTTTTCTTCATGAGAAGCTTGAGTCCCTGTTGTTACGAACACTAAATGACAGGGAGATAAGCATGGAAGGTACTGCACTGAATCACACTAAAGTTAACTGGAATTCTGGGTGGGTGGGGAAGGAAGGGCTCCAGTATCTTCCTTTCTTTCTCCTCCTTTAGTTACAATTTATGTCGAATAGCTAACACATTTTTCCTCTCATTCTGTTACCTCCTTTTCTCAACTTCTCTCTTTCCTGTCTATTTTTTCAGATGAAGCTACTACCTTGTTCCGTGCCACCACTTTAGCAAGCACACTTATGGAGCAGTATATGAAAGCCACAGCAACGAGTTTTGTTCATCACGCGCTGAAAGACTCCATATTAAAGATAATGGAGAGCAAGCAGTCCTGTGAGGTGATACCTTGAACTGTGTTTGTAAACGTCTTGGTTTGTTGACACAATTATCCAGTGATTGTTAACATTAACTATTAGTTTTAGAGACAGTTATTTATCTCTCAGAACTACAGTTTGTTTACATCAGAAATGTAGGAACTGAATTCATTAAGGCATTTTTTTCCCTGGATTTTGGCTTCAAACAACATTCATAGTAGAACTTTTAACTGAAAAGTTCGTGATATTAAGTAATGGTTATTTATCCTGGAACCCTTTTAAAAATGGCTCTCCTAACTTCTGTGTTTCACTTCAACTTCATTATGGAATACTTTGAAGTAGTATTCAGTGCATAATATTATGAAACTACTTGTGTAGTTCTAGGTAGGAGAAGAAACCTAATCTTTTTCTCTTTGTTTTAGTTAAATCCCTCAAAGTTAGAAAAAAATGAAGATGTAAACACTAATTTGGCACATCTACTCAGTATACTTTCAGAACTGGTGGAGAAAATATTCATGGCTGCAGAGATACTGCCCCCGTAAGTTTGCACTTTTCTGTTCAGATTTATACTTGAAAATTCCTGATTCTGTGAATTGCACTGCACATTAAAAAGATTTTCTTACTGATTTATATTAGGATTGCTGTATGGAATATAGGAACACAGGAATATAGATGTTGGGGAAAAAGCAACACTTCTTCCATGCTTTTTACAAAAGCCTCTTGCACATTTGTTTTTCTTTTAAGGAAAAGCTACTAGATCCAAGACGTCGGGGAAAAAAAAGAACAATAAAAATAATCAATCTCACATTTTCACAAAAAGTGAAACAGTACACAGGGTTTTCTTCCATTGTGTCATTAGCTTTTAAGGCATAAAAAACCCTCAATGTTGAGATGTCAGTGTAGCACAGAAGTGTCATGTTACTGCTGGCAAGGTTAGCATTGAAAGGTGCGCTGCTCTTAAGGATATGGTGCCATGCTCAACATTTGCAGAAATACGCCACAAATTTTTGTATTTCTTTTAATGGGAGAGGACTGTTACAGTGGTTGCTTAACTTCTAAACACTATCCCTCATTTATGGAAAGAATAGTTATTTAATTAAGACAATTTTGATGGTTTCATTTTTTATTTCTCCTTTCTTTAAAAAGACAGGAACAGGAAACAGATAATTATAAAACATTTAAAGCACATCTGAATGATCTGAATGGTATATAGAATGTGTTTTGCCTGTAATTTATAAATTTACCTTTTAATATAAACTTTAGAAATAGAAAACTTATAAATTTGTTAACTTAGCTTTAACTAAGAGTTAATTTGTAACTTAAAGCTTATGTCTAAGTTATTTATGTAAAGCTGGTAATAGTTCTGCATCAAGCAGGAAGTTGCTCTAGGTCTTTTCTGACCAGCATTTTTGAATTTGTAAGTTTGATGAGTAATTACTTACTACTTCTGCAGGACATTGAGGTATATTTATGGGTGCCTACAGAAGTCTGTTCAAAACAAGTGGCCAGCTAATACCACCATGAGAACCAGAGTTGTTAGGTAAGTTACTTGTCAACTTTATTCTGAAAATAAGCAATGATAAAGACATACTGCAGCGTGCGTATCTGTGTTTCTTTCAGTGACAAAACTGTGCATGCTTGCATGTTTAAGATATTTATGATACTGAGGCACGATGTCCCAGTTAAAGATTAGGAGCTTGCTAGATTCTTAGTCATGTTCTTAGAGCCTTTCCAGAATAAAATGATGTAATGTAGAGGTCAGTATAGCTTGACGTAATGGTTTTAACGTTGAATTTATGGTGTTCCTGTCCAATCATGTTGAAACATTCCAGAGCTCCTCTAAAAATGTTACGGGAGGTTACTGAACCTGGCTCTTCTGAACTCACACCAGCATCAAAACTCCAATCTACATTATTAAACCAATGCAACACACAAGTTCTTCTCTGTTCATTGCCAGGGCAGGTCAAACAAAAATCTTTCCTGGTGTCAGGCAGTTAAATTATTGGCAGAGGTTAATCTTGCCTGGAGGGATCTTTCAGAGGATTTGTCTTTGGCTTGTATTTATCATTTTGTATTCCATACTGCTAAGGGGCATTGCCTTCAAATGGAGACTGCTCTTACTATGAGAGTCCCTCATACTTAGAGGGGCTAACCTCTACTGGAAGGCTGTAAAGCTCAGCAGTGAATTCCATATATTTTTCTGTTCCTCCCCAGCAACAAAGAGGACCACTTGGCTTTCCTTAGTGGATACACAGCTCACATTCATGGTTTGCCCAAAGGCCTCCTCTGGATGCTAAAAATACTAGATCGTTTGCTTTTGTGGTGTTCTGTTTGCACAAGTGGATACAAGGGATTTCTTTCTTGAGTATGGAGTTTCACAGCCTTCAGTGATCCTATTACCTTTTATTGCACTACTTTTCATTTAGGAATGATTAAATATTCAGAGGTAGCTAAACAGTTTTTTTATGTCTTGGTATCTTCCCTACTGTATCAGTCAGAAGAAGATGCTGCCATTTGTCTCTGGTCCCGTGTAGATATTTGCTTATTCTTCATTTAGGCAGGTTAACCAAGGTAAGAAGCACCAAATCTTCCCTATCAGCAGAGTTGCTGCTAGATTGGTACCTCGTTGGCCCTCAACGCTATGCTATGGCTTCAAAATTAATTACTTCTTCATAGCTTTAAATTCACACCATAAGAAGTACTTTAGCTTAACCTATGGCTGTTTTCTTACCAGCCCATAGTTTGTGTTTCTTAGAGATGTAAAAAAAAAATCTATAACAGAATATATTAGGTGTCTTGGACATACAGAAGATACATTAACCTCACTACTGTGTTTATCATTTTTGAGTAATGAAGACATTTCCATCACTGTATACTTATCAACAGGCAAGGTAGTGTAAGGTCCCTTTCATCTTTTCATAAGTGGTCAGACTCTGGTATTGCTGTAGTGAAAACCAGCCTGCTGGTGGTGTCCAAGGACAAAGTTACTGCTATTACGGGTTTACTCAGTTGGCTTGTATGTCACTTCATTGTACAGCAGTTAGCTGGAGTTGAGGTTAACTTGAGTGGATGGCTTTCACTTCTGCTGTTTGCAGAAAGTTAAGTTTTTCTCATGCTGCTGAAGGCTATTCTGGCATCAGCAGAATGAACTGAACTAGTTCTGCAGTTAAAAAAGAGCACTTTTTTTTTTCCAGCTTTCTAGATGGCAGCACTTACTTCATGGAGGAAAGTAGCGTATCCCTTATTTTTCTGCTGGAGCGTATTGTCATCAGGATATGGACCAGCCTAAGCTGAACTAAGGCTGTGTTGTGCCAAAAGAGAGGTTCCCTTTGCCCACTCCTGCATTCCTCCTTACAATGGCTTGGGGGAGTGAGTGGCTGAGTCCCAGTAGCAGATAATGAAGAACTTTTGGGAGGTCAGAGACCAGGGGCTTCTCCTTTTTGAAGCCAGCATGTTTTGGGATTGGCTTCATTATCACTTCACAATTAAGTTCTTCCCACGTGATTTCAACAGTTCACTTGAAATCTAAGTGCCTGTTCTTTCAGCTTTCATTGTAGTTCATAGAATGATGATCTTAATTAATTAATATTTTCACAGAACACAGTCTGGTTGCTTGGTGTTTTGTGTCTCAGCAAGATTCCATGCTAACTTGAATCCTTAAAGACTAGCCAATTTTACATTAGTTCTGTAATACTATTGAAAAAAATGCAATTTTCTTTCCATTTCAGTGGCTTTGTTTTTCTTCGACTGATTTGTCCCGCTATCCTGAACCCAAGGATGTTTAATATCATCTCAGGTGACTGTATGCTTCAGATTGAATCTATACTTTATACAGCAGGAGATACGAAATCACTTGTAATGTCTAATGCAGCAAAATATGAAGTTTCTTCAAATACTATGTTCAAAGTCATGTTATCCATGTCACTTGGCTCACTTTTCCTTAAGGTAGCTGGCATATGCTTTTCTCACTTACAGGGTTGATGTAGTATCCCCAATGTAACTCTAAAGTCCAGAAAAACATGCATTGTTGATATTCAATAATAACATTTTGAATTAAACTCTAGAATTACTTAATGTATTTTAGCAGTGTGAAAAATGGAATTATGGGGTCTTCAGATGTCGCTTTCGATACAGTGCATTGCCAAAGTTAATGGCTGAATTCAGTGGTGTCTCTGAAATGAGCAAGATTTATATAAGTTCATATGTTCCTGTAGAGCTTGGAATACATTTGTGCACCTAGAAAATCATTCTTGAACAACCTGTTTGAACATCCTGCTGACATGGCTTCCAGCCATTGGAGACGTCTTTTGACTCATTAAATACAGTAAAATCTCAAATATAGAATCTTAAAGATAAGAGAAAGAGGGGCAGCATTCAGAAAGGGTGAAAAATAGGAGGAAAAAAAGTCTAGTTCAGAAAAGCTTGTTTTCTTTATTCATAGACAGTTTTTAAGACAATGTAGCATGTTTTCTATCATCAGTCTTTAAGCTGTATTAAATGAGAAGGACTGTGTTGAACAGAGTTTCTTCCTTTGTCTTGCACAGTAATAATTTCTATACATGCTTTGGAGAAAGCATTTGAGAAACACAGCCTGGAACCCCTCTTTAGCATTTTATTATCTTAGGGTAGTTTGCAGGTTAGGTACCTCTTAATTTGGGTTGCACTGTGACTGCAGGAATAAAAAGTCAGATTAAAATATTTTTTTGGACATCACTGAAGCAACTTGTTTTATTTCATCAAGTGACATCTTTCACATGATGTTATACTATTAAAATTACTTTATGTTATATACTACTAAATATACTTAACTAAAAATATTTTTTATATGTGACTGCTGTTAATTTTAAATGAATGGCCCATAACTCTCTCCTTTGCATTCCTGGCAGATTCTCCTTCCCCCACTGCTGCAAGAACACTGACGCTGGTCGCCAAGTCTGTGCAGAATTTAGCAAATCTGGTTGAATTTGGAGCTAAGGTGAGTATAATTTTACACACAGAAGACAACATCGAACTGAGTTTTCTGTACGTTTTTTACATGTACCTGTGTAATGCATGCAAAAATCTGTTGCTATTTCCTTATGCAGAACTTCTGACTTTTTCTCCTACCCCACTCTGACCTTGGATTTATCACTCCTTAGATTGGTGTTTTTTGTGGAAGAACACTTCAGAACTCTGTGTGTACTCCCTGTCACACTGCTAGACATAATTAATGCTTTAAATCAAGTGTATATATTGCACTAAAAAGCCCAAACTGTCAATAAAGTTTCAATTATAAGACTAAGAGAATGCCAGCAGTAACTGGTTGTGATGGTTTGGACTTGGCTCCCTGCCAAATGCTCAACCCCCCAGTAGCAGCCCCTCTCTTCCCCTCTTTCTACTTCCCCCAGGGCAAAGGAAAAAAAAAAAACTATGCCAATTGAAGAACCCGAAAATCAAGCTAGTTATATAAAAAAATATATTTTATGTATATTACAGTTAAGATGCTATGTACACAGCAAACGGGAATCCAAACACCCCCCGAAGGGACAGGGAAAGGGGAAAAAGGGACAAAAGGAAATAAAAAGGGACACCGAATAGATATGCGCAATCAAACCCGAGAACTAGTAAAATAACTAGTAAAGCAAATCTTGCCACATCCCTTAGAAAGCAGGATTGGCAGACACTGCCAGCACTCTCCAAGCCTCCACATGGCAGGTCAGTGGATGCTGCAGGCCTCAGCCTTAGATAAGTGAGACCAATGCAGGGACCCACTGTTCCCGAACTCCAGCAGAAGAGAAGAGGAGGGCAGGCCGCTTCTCCCCTCTTATTTATACCACGATTTACATAAAAATTGTATGGAATACTGGGAACACTGCCCCTTCCTTGGTTACAAACTGGTAACCAGGGAAGGCCTAGATTAAAACCACCACACTGGTCTATTTCAGTTCCCAGGCTGAAACATTGCTAAAAATAAATTTGTTGATGTATGCATAATTAACGTGACTTCAGGCTGGCAATATAGTTGTTTCTCTGACACACAGAACTTGGAATGCAAGAGTGAATGAAAAAAAAAAACAGGAAAGTGGACACTTATTCCTGATCATGCCCCTGAAAGTAGAACATCTGTTCATTGCATCCAGGTATCAAGAGACACTCATCTTAATGCAAATTAATATCAGTATCAATGTGTAAGAAATTCTGAACATGAGATTATCAATCTTGTGGATACAAGAAAATACTGAATTCTGTATTATTTTGACTGGTTGCAGATCAGACATTAGAAATTCACTTGAAAAAAGATAACATTATTCGAGTTTGCATACCTGTTTTGCAGTGTCATTTGCCTTGACTGCACCGTGCTCACTTCAGATGAGACAATTATCTTGGCAATAATTTGTTAATGAATGCTCTTTAAAATTACCAGGAGCCATATATGGAAGGGGTAAATCCATTCATCAAGAGCAACAAACATCGCATGATCATGTTCTTGGACGAACTTGGGGTAAGTAGTGAAAAAAATAGAAGCATTATAAATTAAAATTCTTTACAGTTCTTATTAACTAGCTCAGAAATGCATCAATTTGGAATGCTTATAACTGAATACATTTTTTATGCATGTTTAGAGACTACAGATTACTCGTCTGTTATATGGAATTAAAACCATTAAATATCTTGTTAGACTTTATTAATTTAGTGCCTCTGTAAATGTGAGAAGCTCAAAATAGATTTTATAGCTATGAGACTAGAAATTTTGGCCAGCAATACAGACCTTTAAAAACATGTTCTAAACCAAAAATTTGTATGTCTAATTTGTCGCATGGTTTTGACCAGAAATGGAAGTTAATTTTTTGTTTAAAAATTACAAGGTTGAATCTTGGTTAACATTGCCGAAAGTGTCACTGCATGCATTCCGTATATTGTAGTTCAACCCTCTAGGTGAAGAACCTCTTCTAATATCCAACCTGAACCTCCCCTGATACAACTTCAGACCATTTCCTCAGGTCCTGTCACTGGTCACCACAGAGAAGAAATCAGTGCCCGCCCCTCCTCTTCTCCTCATGAGGAAGTTGCAACTGCAATGAGTTGTAACTCCCCTCAGTCTCCTCTTCTCTAGGATGAACCCACCAAGTGACCTCAGCCGTTCCTTGTTCAGCTTCCCCTCAAGGCCCTTCACCATCTTTGTCGCCCTCCTTTGGACACTCTAATGGCTTAGTATCTTCCCTGTATTGAAGTGCCCAAAACTGCCACAATATTCAGGGTGAGGCTGCCCCAGTGCAGAGCAGAGCGGGACAATCCCCTCCCTTGACCGGCTGGCGATGC
The DNA here is from genome assembly GCF_003031625.1 of Empidonax traillii. Classification (NCBI taxonomy): domain Eukaryota; kingdom Metazoa; phylum Chordata; class Aves; order Passeriformes; family Tyrannidae; genus Empidonax; species Empidonax traillii. Next base: position 330,346 of record NW_020955197.1, read on the forward strand.
TGTGCCTGATGCCCCCCAGGACACGGTTGGCCCTCCTGGCTGCCAGGGCATGGCTGACTCATACTCAACTTGTCATCAAACAGGACCCTCAGGTCCGTTTCCATGGCAGTGCTCTCAAGCATTTCATTCCCTATTCTTTACATACATCCAGGGCTGCCCCATGCCAGGTGCAGAATCCAGCACATCCCCTTGTTGAAAGTCATGTGGTTGGTGATTGCCCAGTGCTCTATAATACACAACAGAAAGATGGACTGAGATTTACCCAGAAAGACCAAAATTTGTCTTGGCATCCTAAATCTGTCTTTGTTCTGTTAAAGAATGTTCCCGAGCTCCCGGACACTACAGAGCACTCTCGGACTGACCTGTCCCGGGATCTGGCAGCCCTGCATGAGATCTGTGTGGCACACTCGGACGAGCTTCGGACACTCAGCAATGAGCGAGGTGTGATGCAGGTAAGGTAACACTAGGCAGGGTTATCGAGCACATCACAGGTACAGGTGGCATGTCCAGAGTTAATCAGCAGTACTGGGATTCTTTTGTAGTATTTCTGTAGCAATGTAACTGATAAACATTTTAAAATACTTGCGTTTCACCAGGACGTTATTAGCTGTGAAGGTAAATACTTAGTCCATAGTTTTGTTTCTTCATGCAACAAAACCAAATTGGGGTATTTTTTTCTTTTTAGTTTTCAGAGGAAGTTTTAGTTTCTAGCCTTAAACACACAAAATTACTATATCCTGACAGGCTCTCTGGGTCATAATTTTTCAGTTCTTGTTTCTTTCTTTCAGTTGAGAACTAAATTAGCTTTCTTTTAATACCTCATTTATCCTTGCTAGTTTGCCAGTATACCTGTAAACTTGGCAAACACCTCTGTGCTTTTTCTCTGCCTCCCTGTTAAAGCACGAAGCAGCAAGAATATCCATGGGAGGAGAGGCAAAGTTCAAAGTGCTTTTGTAGACTTCTCTTACTGACTAAGGAATCAGAGACTTCTTTTTTTCATTATTTTTAATATATTTAAACTACCTACTCACAGGTCTGATGGGCTGATGCTGAAAATGCTGCTCAGGTAGTATAGTTCTGTTTCCAGTAGCTAATGTATGGTTTTACTGACTCTCTCTCTGCAGCATGTTCTTAAGAAGCTTTTGGCCATTACTGAACTGCTACAACAAAAACAAAATCAGTATTCAGTGTCTAACAACATCAGGTAGCAGCCCTCTACCTGCATTCTGCATGGATCCAGCATGCCTGATACGGCAACTCAGACCAGTATCACTTTCTTCTTGCTCTTGCCAAAAATAGCACACCCTGTCACATTCCCAGTGATGTGTGAACTATGCAAAAAGAAAACAAAGATCCTGTTGGTGAATAATTGTACCAGCAGCTTTTTTAAGCTATCTGTGCAGGACATTTGCACTTTTTTTTCCACTTGGAAACAGTTTTCACAACCTCTGAGCCTTGGTGTAGAGTTCACCCTCCGCAGTGAAAATGCTGTGACTGTCTTGGACTTTGAAATTTATTTTCAGCACCTCTGATTGCCAAAGTTTTTGCTGTCTGGTTGGAAAACAATTATCAACTGACATGAGAAGAAATGTGTTGTTCTGACAACCACCTATAACTGGATAACATTTCTTACTGTAATTTCTGACTGGTGACAATAATTATGACTTTTGACTGTTTCAACCACTTTTAACTTGTATTTACAGTTTTCAGAATTTGATGCTATGGTAGGAACAATCTTTACTGTACACTTTTTATACCATACTGTTTCTCTTGCTGGAATTATGTTGAAAGAGAATATGCAGAATGGGTCTCATCAGCTTTATTTTTTTGATGTGCCACTGATTCAGTCTGAATAGTTCTTCCATCAAGAATGTATATCCGGATAAATCACAATGCTTTTGTAAAATGTTTACAACAGTAAATAATTTGAATCCAGTAAATTTATTGATCATTGTATCAGACATGCATGCATTCATTAAACCATTTTATAAAATAGGTATTGTTTGGTCTTTTGTGTACTGTACGTCTAGCATAAATATTATTTTTATAAGTGAAAAATGAGTTTTTAAAATAAATCAAGCTGCGTATCAACTGTATGGAAACTCGCTAACTTTGGCTGCTGTGGAAATTTTTTAGTGTCTCTACATGCGTTTTTCTTTAAAATGTTCATGTTGTGTCTGTCACTTTTTCAGCATAAATCCTCAAAACAGGATTACCTTGTTCATGCACCTTAATTTGTACATCACAAGGTGAGAAAGCAGATGTTAAAACATCCTGGGTAGGTTGAGATTTAATAAAAAGAAATTCTTCCCTCTGAGTGTAGTGATGCATGGGCACCGTGCCAGAGAAGCTGGGGCTGCCCTATCCCTGGAACTTTCAAGGCCAAGTTGGATGGGGCTTGGGGAACGTGACCTAGTGGAAGGTGTCCTTGCCCATGGCACTGCCACAGAGTACTTAAAAAAATGAAAAGTAAAATGTGCTGTTGGTTCAGAGGGTATTGCCACGTCACCATGTGTTAGTTTTGTAGGCAGTGCTCTAATAATAGGGAATAAAAGGATGCTGAGATTCAATTACAAGACTGAGATATTCGTATGATAAAATTATTAAAGTGATTGCTGTTGATACACCATTAGAACACCAACACTGCTGCTTCTCCTGTCTGTCAGAACTGCTTTTTCAGTTCCTTGTCACATGAAATCACAGAGAGTTTACTTTCATGTTTTTGCTGTAGTAGTATAGTGGCTCTGCTGTGCTGCCCTGGTGTCCAGCTGGAACTGCTTCCTTGAAATGAGAGTCCAGTGCTGCAGCTGAGAGCTCCCAAGTGTCGCAAGTACTGCACTCAGCAGGCACAGGTGATGCTCTTCATAGTAACAACACACCTGTTTATAAGACCTCGGTACTATAGAAGTCTTTTTTTTTTTTTTATTTTTCCCATAACCCTGTGAAGTCTGTATTAAACTGCATCGGAGAGGAGTCTAAGTAATTAACTATCATTCTGCCCCACCTAGATCTTAAGAGAGTATATAAAATGGATTATTTTGTGGATTGAGGTGGCTGGGTGTAGGCACTACGACATAGTAAAAAATGCTGGAGTACAGAGGTGCCTGGCTGATCTACCGCTTCCATACAAAATGCAGCAGAGAATGAAACTGGGCAACCCCCAAAGCTGCATTTAAGTGTGTGTATTGTAGAACTGTTTATATTCGAACAGGGTATATGAAAAAGAAGCAAAGTAGTGGCTGTCACGCTCTAACCCTACACTTCATCCACAGCAAACTGTTCCCAAACCAGAAACAAGGGACAGATTTCTAAAAGCAAGTATTTCTTGTTAATATTTGACCCGTTAGGGATGAGGGTTTAATGGAACCACAACTAATTTTATTTTAGTAAAATAATAGGCTTTATTGCCAAGATGAAAAGCACAAGAGCTGTATGACACAGAAGATAAGGAACCTGTGGCAGGTAGGATCAGACCTGACTCCAGACTCATTCCTGGAGGCATACGAGTCCATTTTCCTTTAAGGTAATGCAGAATCCACGAGATCATCATCAGTCCACTCTTCCTAACGGAAGGGAAAAACATAACAACTTGAGCAAGGTGTGCATGTAATGTCCTATGTGTTCTTTACGGTCAGGATTTAAGAACTCACAGAAGGATTCCATGAACGGAGTAAAGACTAAAAAAAAAAATATAAGTTGTGGCAAGTCAGCCCTATAGACTTAAAGCTAGTTATCCATACCTCCTCTTACAGTCATGGAGCAGCCCCTTGCAGCACCAGCCTGAGGTTTAGCTCATGCTTCTTACAGCTGTGTAGAGATTTCCTCATACTGCAACCTCTTACTAGTATCCTGTGCTTTTTATGGCGTCATCACCTTGGAAGCTGAGTCACCTGTGCTTAACCACTACCTTGTGTATTTCCTCTATCTTTCAATCTGATGAGCTCTCCATAGGAGTTCTGGCCTTGCTACTGATACTAACCTTCAGCTGTAAACAAATAATTTGAAACAATGTCTAGAAGTAGATTAGAACTGACTGTGCACCTGTATACTACAGGCTCAGGACAGGATTAATGAAGCCTCCATGTCTGAGCAATTCGCACACACTATATGCTTTCAAAAAGTTAAGTACACTTTCTCTGTCAGGTCCTGGCCAGCTCAGATCTGCTCTTGCGTGTGGCAATTACTTAAAACTGGAACTATGCAAGTACAAACCCTTGGCAGTTCAGATACATCAGTAATGAAAAGTCCTGAGTTTAGAAACTGTTGGAACTGCGCAAGAGCCTATCATAAAATGCTGTAGGGCTACGTGATCCAATCAGGTTACTCCTTTGGAAAAAGAATTATGAATATGAATGAATAACAAGCTCCAAAAATCAAAAATGCCTCAAACCATAGAGCATAGCTAATTAAAATTAAACTGGGGCAGGGAACAAGTGAAATCTCTAGAGCTCATTTAGAGCTGTTCTCTATGTCACTTTGTCAGAAAGTGAGGAGTTTTGCCAGTGCCCGTTTTATGGAGTTGCCTGTTTCAATACGCTTTTTAAGACTAGCATTTGGAGTAAACACTAGTCAAAGGTTTTACAGCATAGTTATAAAATACATTAAAGGTTCCACATTTTCTTAAAACACAACCTTCGATGCTGTTTTTATTATAATCTTGTTCAAATAATTTTTTAGATTCTAGTTTGACACTATAGCATCAACGTACTTTGATAATCTATAATAGCAAGACTCCCTGAATTATAAAAGACACAGATTTTGCATTTTATCCTCAGATTATCAGGTTATCAGGCAGATAACCCTCTTCAGCCATTAGCACTTTTTTCTAAATGCCATACTCAAGAGTGCCTTTGAGTCTCACGATGTTAGTGTCTTTAGTAACAAGAGGTAAACATAGTTCTTCACCCCTGCCAGAATGGACTCTCTGCAATTTCCAGTCCATTTTACAAACAAAAGTTCTGGAAGATGTTCATATCAGATGCAAAGGACTACCTTATTTCTGTTTTCATTTGTTGAGTCACCCTCATCAGTTTATCTCCACCCTTTTTACAGTAGGTCTTATAACCCGAAGTAGTAGCTACCCATCTGTAATTCATGCAAGCCTTGCTGGCAAAGTGGCTGATGCAGAAACTTAGTCCAGAATCTGACTTCTGCTTTGAGCAAGAAGCCAAATAAAGTAAATAAAAACTTTCAGATCCCAAGAAACAGCAGGAAGGATGCATTTTCTTCCCCCTCCCCACAAAAGACTGAGAGGTACAAGAACACTTCCAAGCACAGGCTAGTAAGAAATCTGGCTCATTTGAAAACAAAAAAATAAGTTGAAAAGTATTTGGTTTGAGCAACAAGTAAAAGAGTAATACAGATGCATGAGTTTATCTCAGTAGCTGTGTCACTTTCATCTTGGCACTTAAGGGTGGAAAAACAAGTACCTGTACAAAAGGTTTACTGACCTCATCCATTTTGGATTTCTTTGCAACATATTCATCATCTTCATAACCTTTCCTCTTCTTCCTAAGCCAGACAAGAAGTGAAATGTTCGGGTATTTTTATAAGTTAGACTCTCTTTATTTGACCACAATATTAGATTATGGGCAAACTTGTCACATAAAAAACTACCAAAGCCTCAACAAGCAGCATGCTGGAAGTTCACAGTGTCTACTGAAGTGAAAAGGGCAGAGGAGAAAAATCAGCAAGTTCTTTGCCCTCCACATAATTCTTAAGAAAACATTAACCGTTTACACCGATTCTTGTTTTAATTACGTGGTTTTAAAGTTCTCATTGCATACAACATCAAGTGGCCAGACCTTAGAAGCCACCCAGGATTCCAGTTTTGTGTTAACAAAATAATCAGCTTGCAGCGCAAATCAGCACAAAAGAATGTATTTATGTATTACTGAAAGCACCATGTTGAGTCTTGGTTCTCAGCTTCCAGCAGACTCTCACATAGCAAGCACGTGAACACAGTGTGCACATTTAGGGGTTTTCATTTTCAATCACTCATATAGATAAAAAATTAATGTTCCTATACCAGTAAAATCAGTTGAATTTTAACACATCAAAGATCTACTTACAGGTTTGTACTAAGTGCAAGCTCAAAGGTGTGACACTTCTCTAATTTCTGTTTTAGAGCAGCAACCTCTTCAGCCCTCGGCAGTTCATATTTCTTGATGAGATTTTTCATGCCTACAATGGCAACAACACAGCTCTAAGCACATAAATAATTTCTGCTCTGCCTTGTTGTGTTGGGTCTTCATAGCAAGATGTTGGTGGGGGGGGGCTACAGGGGTGGCTTCTCTGAGAAGATGCTGGAAGCTTCCCCGGTGTCCAACAGAGCCAGTGGCAGCCAGCTCCAGGAGATCCCTACAACTGGCCAAGGCTGAGCCCTTTAGCAGTGGGATAACAGATTAAAGGGGGGGAACCCACCTGTGCAGCAGTAATTGCTGCTGGAAAGAGGAGTGAGAATATGTGAGAAGAACAGCCCTGCAGGCACCAAGGTCAGGGAGGAAAGAGGGGTAAGAGGTGTTCCAGGCACCAAAAAGGACTCCCCTGCAGCTCCTGATGGAGCCTCTGGTGAGGCAGCCCCTGCAGCTCATGGAAGTCAACAGTATCCACCTGCAGCCTATGGAGGAGTCCACTCTGGAGTAGGTAGATATGCCTGAAGAAGGCTGTGATCCTCTAGAAATACCATGCTGCAGCAGGCTTCTGGCAGGGACATGCAAACCCATGGACAGAGGAGGTTTGCTGGCAGGACTTGGGACCCCATGGAGTAGCCACACTGGAGCAATGCATTTCCAGAGGACTGCACTCCATGGAATGGCCCCATGCTGGAGCGGTTCATGAAAAACTGCAGCCCATGGGAAGAACTCATGCTGGAGAACTTCATGAAGGATTGTCTCCTATGGAGGGACACCACACCAGAGCAAGGGAAGAATGCAAGGAGTCCTCTCCCTGAGGAGGAAGGAGTGGCACAAACAAGCTTGACTGCAGTCCTGCTGTGCTAGAGGGAGAGACTTCAGGAGTGAAGCCTAGCCCAGGAAAAAGGGAGTAGCAGGGGAAAAGTCTTTGAAAACTTGGTTTTCATTTCTCATTATCCTGCTTTGATCTGACTGGCAGTTAATTTAACTAATTTACCCCAGCTGTGTCTGTTTTGCCCACAACTGTCACTGGCCAGTGACTGCTCCCTGCCCTTATCTTACCTCCCAAGCTTTTTATTATCTTTTTTCTCCCTTGTCCAGCTATAGAGGTCACTGATGGAGTGGCTTTGGTGGGTACCTGGTGTCCAGCTGGGGTCAGTCCATGACAAGCTTATCAGCAGCATGGCTGCTGCTATTGCTTATCCCTCATAGCCAGGCTTGAGCCAACACTTTATCCTTCCTTCCCTCATCATAACTCCACTGAAGCAAGCCATTAGCATCACTACACTCTGGATTTCCTCAAGGTAAACTCTAATAATGTAGAGTTCATGTTACTGTGCTAACAAGCTTCAAAATACACAGGAGTGTTTTGCATTCAGCATTGTACCTCTGTCTTAAAAAAAGACTGGTTTCAGTCTTGTTAACAATGCAAATTACATTTACAGCTACCTTTCAAGAAACAAGATTTTTTTCTCTGTGATCAGCTTTGTAAAAGTCATTTACAAATGCTTCACAAATTTCCTTCCAACCATCATATGTTTACAGAAGAGCTGCCTTTGGGCCAAAACTCCTTTCCAGGATAATGGAAGCAAAGAATAAGTGATCCAAGCGTCCCTTTTGATCTCAGCAATGGAAACCTGAAGACTGGATTTGTTAGAAGAAGAGAAAGGGAGGAGCACCTTAAGTTCTGTAAATTCAATTTAAATTGATTATGTAGACCCTGGTGATTTGTATGGCGCATTCACTACTCAAGTCAGCCTTGCCAAAGACTGAAGCTTCAATGCTACCGCTCTCATTTTAAATGCATGCATTAGCCTAAAGCATCAAATAACTGATCACTTACTGAGAATTTCATATTCCAGCCTTTTCACTTAATTAAAAAAGGGAATATAGTCCACTGATTATTACTTATTAGCTAAACCATGTTAGTATTCTTGGTATTTGTACAATACACACACATATATACTTCTCACACTAGTGAAGCTAAGCGTCTTTTGAGATATGTTCATAGCTGCAAACCAGAAGTGCAGTAGAAATCCTGGCATATCACTTCACATCAATCATTCAGCTTACAAAAGATATTCTGTGGTGGTGGTAGTAGTAGTAATGTGCAGGCTTTGCCTGAAGCTGCAATTTTTAAAACACAGTGACTTGAAAAGTCATTTAATCCTGTCTTACAAAAACCATTATCTAGTTCCCAAAATAGATTTCTCACTTTTAAGTCAGTTGCTAGTCTGAAGGCATCAGGCAGACCAATTCCCTTTTAATTTATTTAATAATTTGTTAATTTACATTTGTTTAATTTGTTCATTGTGTTTCAGTGTTTTCTTCCCTTCTATCCACATGGTCCATCCACACTGCCCATGTTTTATTTACCTTATGCATGCCCTGAGGCGAAGAAAACCACTGCAAGCACACCCTTCTGCTTAAAGTCATTTGGAAAAACATGAGTTTTAGTTCTTTAGAGATACTCTTTATCATATTTTTCCAATGTTTACTTACATTTCATGTCATCTAGTAGTCTGGATAAGATTGATCTGTTTTCTTTCAGCATAAGACTTTCTGATAAATAGCTGCAAAGAGACATGGAAGAATAAATTTTTGAAGTGTCATTATTATTTGTGGCAGTAAGTGTGTTATTTATTATTTACATCTGCTAGAGCTTTATGATTAGACTAAGTAAGAACCCTTTGGTTATGTAAATGCTTTAAAGTGATAAAAAAGCAAATCTATCACTGTAAGAACTTGACAAAAGTATTCCCCAGCCACGTGAAAACCTGAAGTTCCAACAGGGCAGAATTCAACATTTCTAAGTAAGCCCCACAGAGCTAAATTAGGTTTAAGGTTCTATGAACACATCACACTCTTGCACAGTATGACTATGGGACAAGCCAAAACTACAGAAGAGTGTTTTTCAGACTGACCAACAGACAACAGAGCTTGCAAGACAGGCCTCCTTTTTTTGGCAGCTAAAAGCCATTCCTAAATGCTGTCTTGTAAGAGGCTGTGGGTCCCTTCTTCCCACTGAGATTCAAACTTCCTTTTAGTAAGAACACTAATATATGCACAGTGCCTGGGTAAAACCCCAACAGACATGAGCAACACTCCTCACCAAGACCCACAACAACCAAGTAGTTTTATCCCTTCCATCATGGGAACGACAGGTTTTCAAACCCCTCCAATGTTCTGCCCCGCTTCTGCAGGGGCACCTGCTCCCAGGTCCAGAGACCCAGCATTCGCTTCTCTCATGTCCAGCAGCAAAAACTCAAGTAAAATAATAAATGAGCAGGTTATAACAACTGCATGGTGCAGACAGGTCACAAAGACTTGAGTTCTTCCTGAACATGCAAACGAAGTTACCTCATTTCCTATGTTATCTACAAATTATTTTAGTACTTTTTGCAAACGAGCTCTTCTGAATTTTTGGACAAGCAGTACAGAATACAGATCTAGGAATGAAATCAAGTTTCAAGTTAAAGTAAGCACCTGAATATTTTTATGCAATTTTCAAAGGACAGTGAACCCTGTAGAGAACGCTCTTTCTTTTTGAACGAGAGAGATCTCAGATTCCTTTAGAGGAGGTTTATTTAAAAATATCTAATTTATTTAAAAAGAACTCTTTGCATTTCGCATCAACCCCTGTGCCTGCAGGCGTTAACACTCCGGATGCAAAATGCCCACAGGCATGTGATTATAACAGGCCAGGTACAATTCCTTACAGGAACTATCTCAGCTGTTTTTCTTAAGGAAGGCATATATTCTGTTTTTATGAGAACCAAACCAAACAAACTACACATTTCAGCAAAGGTACCAGAGTGTTTGATAATAATGCCTGTGCAAACACCAAGTGGCTAGGTCACAGAAAGGAAAGCGGGGACTGATTTAAAACAGCACCTTAGCATTAGTCTGTTTCCATGGAAAATGAACAGTTGTACCAGCCAAATATAGCACTTAGTTTCAGCATGCCTAATAGCTGTCACTTCAGTGTCATTTCAGTTGACTCTGAAACCTTAAAAATCTCATTTTTTTCTTTAAGTGATTCTTAAGAAACTCTCAATTTCTACTGTATTTCCACTTTCTTCACCATAATCATTAAGATGAGTCTGAAAATCCTATGCTGTTCTGAGGCAAAGTCGTCAGGTTTCTTTTTTTTCCTTCTTCCCAAGGCATGTAAAAACCAGACACCAACTAACTGCATTTATCAGCTACTTTTTGAAAGTGAAACCAATAGTACCACTACAATCCCGAAACACAGCTAAAGAACATACCAGCATTAACAATCAATAAATACACAACTGTACTAGTTAAGAATGTCTGGAGCAAAATTTTATACAGGAACCAAATAAACTGTTTAAATCATACCTATAAAAAGAAAACACTACCTTTCCATATTAATTCCTGCTCTTGAACCACTAGATAATATGGCAGTGAGAGCTATCTGTGAGGGAGTAAAGAGCAGATATGCATCTGTCAGAGCCACTCGACTGAGGAAGTCATCAGCTGTTTTCCTCAAAACTTCAGGATTTTCCAGCATCGGGTATCGAGTCTAAAAAGTAAATATTTAGGAAAGTAAGTGGCTGCTCCTCCTTGTTTGGGAGCTCAGAACACACAAAACATCAATACTTCACAAAGCTAAAAAGTAGCAAGCCTCCCTCTTTTCCAAAAAATAGCCTAAAAAGCTTAAAGACCATAAATAACCATTTTTAAAGTATCTGTAACCACTTTAGTAATTACATCTTTTAAGATCACAGGCACAAAAGGAAATAAAGTTTTCTAACACAACACATGACAGACTTTATTACTTTACTACACAGAGCATGTAGCGTATCAAACAGTTTTCTATTACCTTCAAATCAATTAGAAATCCCTCAAAAGGTCGGTATGGATTGTGCACAATGAGATGGAAGTTCAGTTGCTGAATAAGCAGCAGCTCATATTCCAGTATTTGTTCAAGAGCTTTTTCCTGTCCAAGAGGGCTTTCTCGAAGGTTACCAACAAACTGTGCACTGGATACATTAAATTCATCTACTTTACAGGCCAAAAATGCACAGGTTAGCCTTGAGGAGGGAAAAAAAAAAAACAAAAAAGCAAACAACTCATTTATGCAGCATCAATTCTTTTATCAAGAGTTCTGTTCAGAAAATCTGTATCTTCAAAACACCATGCTCTGAAGACACCAAATTTTTCCAAATGGAAAGTGAAACAGACATATTTTACCTTTACGCCTATTTAAGCTCTCAGATTTCCTTTCTCACTTTTTTTTCAGGTCTTTACAAATATAAAAGATTATACCTCTAATGTTCCACTTGACAGAATAACTCAGGAAGTGCTGATAACTCACATTATTATCCGAGGATGATACTCCATCACTGAGTTGTTGAGGTAAAAGCGTTTGAAATACATGCAAGCTGTTCCCTAAATTGAAAAAAGTGGGAAGAAATAAAAATGGATAAAGAAAAAATAAATACATTAGAAAAAAATCACAGATCTGGCAAGTCTGAATATATACTACAGGCATGCAGGATACACTAAGGCACTACGACGCACACAAAGCCATGTCTTTAAATATTTCATTTATGCTTGCAATATGACACCTTAAACCTGACTTTTTTTAGACATATTTTGCAAGACAATGCTCAAAAAACCCTACAGAATCTTCATGAGAAAAATCTCGTATTCAAATGAAATTTAAAAACCAAAGACTAAAAAAAAAGTTGCAAGCAATCCCAACACACTGCACACCACAGGGGCCACTTCTCAAATATAAGTCTGGCTTCACAGAATGTGCCATGGCAGCTACTGCCACCTTTCAAAGGCATCGTCAGGTGGGGCACTCTTCACCACACCTGCCAGAAGAAGGGAGGACTGACAGGGCACAATACAAGCCATTCATCTTAATGACTCAGCTTCAGCTGTAGGTCCCCACGCTCTCCTTTCTGAAACACTCGTCTGCGTTCAAGGCCAGTCAGTTCAACGTAATTTTCTTTTTCCTCTGTAGGTCAGTTAACTGCCAGTACAAACGCTGATCCAGCTTATTCTGAGGTCAGACAAGCAGTAGTGCTTGAGAAACAAGTGCTTGAGAGAATGCAGGACAGCTTCTTTAGCTACTGGGGGACTGCTTTATGGTATCATCGTCGTTTTATTGTAAAATCAATCGTTACCATCGACCACCTACCATTACTTTGCTTCTACCCTTTTGCTAAAGGGTACAAACCACAACAGTTCAGTCAAACAAAGCATCCAGTCACTCATGCAAGTGTAGGAGCCACAAGCAGAAGATCACGTTAAGAAACAACTGTTTTTGAAATGGCTGCATGCTCAGAAACGAACAAAAAATATAAGAAGCGGGCACAGACTGCAATGCTGGAAGAGGGAAATTAGCTCTAAACACATCCGCGGTCTCCAGAACGAGCCACGCAAGCAGCAGGAGGCGAAGGACAGAGGCGGCCGGGGCAGACCGGTCCCAGCGCCGCTCACTCACCACCACGGACCGCGGCATCGCCGGCTTGAACACGGCGCAGAAATCCAACAGCCGCTTCTCGTAGTATTTGCATATCGCCAGTTCTTCGTGCAGCTCCAGGAGCACCGCCTCGCCCTGTGGCACCTGCGGAGAGGCAGAGCGGCGCCTCACTCGGGCTGCCCCGCCCGCCCAGCTCCCGCCCCGCGGCCCCGCTCCTCCGCCCTGCGCCCGCCTTCCCCGCCCGCCCCGCGGGCCCCGCGCACCTTCCCGCTGGCCGCGGCCCTGCCCCGTGCCCGGCGGTTCGCCTCGGCCCGGCGCCGGGACAGCTCCTCCTCGCTGCGGAAGGTCCAGTGCCGGCACTGGGTGCTGCTGTGGAACATGGCGACACAACATGGCCGCCCCGCGCGCGGCCCGCCGGGAGGCGCCTCAGCGTCCCCAGCGGAGGCGGGACCGGGAAAGGTCCTGCGGGAGTAATGAGAACCCTGGCGAAAAAAATCAAACCAAATCAAAACAAAAGCAAAAGCAAAACAAAAAGAAACCCACAACATAATAAACTTCTGCGGAATAGCAACTCTGTTTTTCTTTCCGTTTTAACAGCGTAAAACTTGCTCCCTTAGTTCCCTTCACTAGTCTCATATTCCCTCCCAAAGAACGATTGCGTATAAGATTCAATCATGATTTAAGGAAACAACATTTCATAGTCTCTTCTTTGTGCTTAAGCCAGCAAATTTTAGATAGTACTGCGCTTGTACTTGAAGTATGTGAAAAAGCATGTAGAGCACATGAGGACCTTCACGGGATATGTAGTTAAAAGGGTTCCTGGCGGGCGGACATGTCAAAGGTTCTTTTCCTAAACTACACAGAAAATAATTTTATAGCCTGCGTAGTCTGAACCTATCATTCCTTTACCTTAAATTACAGCAATTTAACATACCCAGCTTGAAATCACCCCAAATTTCAGTTTCAAGAATCACAGATACAAAAATACCAAAATGAGTTTGTTTTCCATCTGATTGTAGCAGTTCCATCACAGATGAGAAATCATAAAAAAACCATTTTATAATAATGAGTGACAACGTGTTATTTCTCAGCATCACTCTTAAGGTACAACATGTAAGAATAGGAATGACAATTCCTGAAAAGGACAGGGGATAAAGCAGATTTTTTTTTCTTTCTAAGTCTCTATTGATTTTATACCTTTCACTTTTCAGAATCTGTACTTCAAAGGCTTGTGAGTTTAAGGATACCAACCAACTATTGACTTCACTGATTTTAGTCCTGCATTAACTTTAACTGGGATCATGCATTATTAGTGGTTCCAAAATTCAGTCTGAAAATGGAGAAAGGCAGATTTAGATAACACTTTTGGAAATGTAATCATAAAATACTTATGGCAGACTTTGGCAAGTCTGTGGCCAAGTTATGTGCAAGTTATGTTTGGGGAATATAGGGAACCAGAATCTCATGGAACATCTAGAGGAGACTGAGAAGGACTAAGAAATACTGCACGAACCACACAAGAAGAAAAAGATACCTAAAGCCCAGATGCTTCCCCTGTAGAGTTTACTGTTGAAAAAACTAGTAGACATTCATAAAATTATTCAACTTTGATATTGGTAGTGCCCTTTTAAAATAATATGGGGGGAATAGGATTGTGAACACAAGTGCATAGCCCCTCAGTTGAGTTGTCATTCATTCAACTAAATTAACATAATTATTTTCCTGATTTATATTATTATTAAAATCATTATTATCATTATTATTAAGCTTAACTGCAAACTGCAGATACTAACTAGCCTAAAACATGGTGGGGATACATTCAGAGAAGTAGTCAACCTTGTTGAAGGTCGCAGAGAGGATTAAAAGCTTTAGAGGAGAAAACATACCAATTTATTACCACATGATGTTCATATTTGCTACATTTAATGCTTCTGAGAATTTGTCAGTAGTCCTAAATTTAATGTTTTGAGTATTATGTTTTACTCCTCACTTTCTGAATGTATTAATATCCTAGGACTTCTTGATTTTGCAGTGTTTGGCCATCAATTTTCCTAACATTGAAACTAGTTAAAATCAGTTCTTACCTTTCTTGCTTATGCTAACTAGTACTTTATTTTTCTTTGATCTCACTGACACCAGTGAGATTATTTCATCTGAGGAGCCTTATTCTCTAGTCCCAAGATATGCTTGTTTTTCCAAGCAGTACAAAAATGTATACATATATAGCTATAATTCACTTATATTAAATATGCAATACAGAGATGTAAACTTTAAGATTCTCAGCAGAAACAGAGACTTTAAATAAAAGGATCAAAAAAAAAAAGGATCAAACCCTGGCAGATTAGAATTCCTGACCTTTACAAAAGGCTTATGATGATGAAAAGCCAAAGTAACATGTAAACAATTCTGAGATACAATTTGAGATACAGGTCTGGACCTGAACTGTACCAGAAGGTAGTGCTCAGAGCTGGGGCTTTGATTCACTTTAACAGAAAAAAAAAAGTTCTTGCAAAGGTAAGGTTTGATGTGAATTCCCCAAAATTTCAGGGTTATTTGCAGCTGGAGTTCTTTCTGAGACCTTACTTCACGTTGCTGTGTCATTGCACAGGGATTGGAAAGTATGAAGATGAGTTGCTTTTACTAAAGATCTGTCAGTCACGTTGACTCTGTACAATATAGTCTGCAGACATACATGAGATCTCTCTCATGTCCTAAGGCATAAAAATACTGAAAGTTACTTTGTGTGATTACAGTATGTTCATTGGGCCATGGCATTCTAAGAAGCCTTGACATGTGAACACCGCACATATGATAATGTGGTGTGCCAATCTCAAACTTTCTGTCATGTGACTTTTTGTCCTCTGGTTTAAACGCTGTAGATAATGGAGTTGTTGCTATGCATCTGATTCTGAATTCTTTAGTACCTGGTGGAATTGCAGCAAGGCACGGCAGCTGGAAACATCTGAAAATTGAAAAGTGGATCTTAAACCGTAATAAGAAAAATTCTCTTTTTCCTATGAAGAAGTTGCTGTTTTCACTAAGCTGTGGGACAAAGTGGACTTAGAGACAGAGACAGAAATTCATCATCTCTTCCACTAGCAATTATTACAAAGGAAAGTGGTTCTTATAATTTAAAATGAATGAAATAAAATCATGTCCAGATAAGAAATGTCTCTGTGCTGACAGTGGACCTAGGAGAATCGAAACCCCTTTCTTAAAGGCATATAGTTTGGCAGTTTGTATTTTGTACTTTGTGAAACTTACTCTTTTTATGTTCTTCCTTATTACCTAGGTCATCTCTGTGTTGTGTGGGAATTACGTAATTTCTGTTCTGCTCTGTAGCACTGTGGAACTTGTTCTCTGCTAGATTTACAGAAGTAGCTCTTTAAAGAGTTCAGTGTTGTATGTTTAGCTATGGGTTTTTTTCTTACATTAAAACTTCCTCACTGCATTAAATTTGACAAAACAACATTTTCTTCTTTCTTGTCTGTGGGATACGCTGCAAAGAAGGAACTGGATCTCTGTTAAACTAAAGTGCCTGGAATAAGTATAACATGAAGGAATCTGAAGAAGGCTGGCAAATGCTTTTACAGCTTCACTGTAAAGATATGAAGAAAATAAATAAGGAATTTGAGAAACAGATGCACCAAAATTGTCAGGCAAATTGGATGAAATGAAATCTCTTATACAGAGGATGGTTCTGAACCATTAGTCAAAATACACTATTAACTTATGCCCATCAGGGATAATTTTCTAGTGCCTAAATAACTACTAGCTGTGCATATAGGATTTCCTGACCTAACCACTAATCTGAGAAAATAGGAGGCTGCAAGAAATGGAATAGATCTTGTTACTCAAAAGCATCTTTCATGCTGGAAAGAGGGCTTGGGTTGCTGACAGCCTCATGAAAATGCCTTTGCAAATCTTGAAATTGAACTGTACTGCCTCATGTTCACTGTCACTTTTTGTACTGCTAAGCTCTTCTTTGGTGACAAGGAGGAGGAGAAGTTTAGAGGAGCAAGCAGGGCAAAGGGCTTCAGCAGCCTGGACCATGACATTCCTAGAGAACCCTTGGACTGCAATGAATATTGTGGAATAGCTTCTCCTCATTCTAGAGTTTTCATAGAAAAGAAATCCTTATCAGTCCTAACAGACTAATTGAGAAGAATTATTATCAGAAATATAAATGGTTCCCAAGAGTTTTCTTTTAGCCTTGGGGAAAGAGATAAGTTGTCTGTGACTCTGCATGTCTGAAGGGCCCTGCAGTACTAGCAGGGCATTCTGAGGACCATGACATTAGTCTTTTAAGTATTTTCTCTTCTCCTTAACATCAAATAATTACCAGTTTCAGAATTATTTCTACAAAATCATCAAACATATACTGTAAGTTCAGAAAAGACAGACTAAAATTACTTGTGCCATATCCTCTTGAACATGTGACATGGGAATGCTTTGTGATGTGTGGAAAGCTGACTTTCCACTTGGCATTAACTGTGTTTACTCTTGTTGTATTATTAAACCAGGAACAATGAAATGATTGTAATTTATGATTAAATAATTACAAAATCGCAGATCAATTTCCAAGTCAATGCTTCATGCTTTGCATGGTTCCTTCTCACCTCTTTCAGTAAATCCTGGCTGCTCCTTATGTCTGAAGTCATGGCATGGACGTGGATTTAGCTGCAAACCTTGTTCAATAAATTCACAGGTCACTGGCCACTTCATACCAGCATACATGTGCATTTCAGTTAGACCTGTTCTTTAGAGATTAATACAAGCAAATACTACTGCATGTTTAAATGGATACAGTGGCTGAATGTATCTGTTGCTACTGGTGGAAGTCTAGATGGTCTAGTAATGAGAGTGCATTAAGATAAAGCCATCTGAGGTAACATGGCAATAACCACAGCGGGTGATCACAGCACTGCAGCTCAGCTTTTTAAACAATTAGAGTGAAAAACACTCAGCTAATCTCGAGTCTGGACATTCCTCCATCATGTCCAGAACTAGTAAAAACCTGGGCAAAAAAATTAAAAGTGCATCTACAGCTTCTCTGGATTTAGGCTGATGCTTAGCATTTGGAGATCTGCAGTCCTCTTAGTGATTTTATACAGCAAAATCTGAATGTTTATAGATCACTATTAAAACTCTTTTTTATTTCATAATTAAAAAAATAAGAAAAAATATTTTGGCTTTGAATTCACACATGAAGAGGGAAAAGCCACTTCTCAAACAAGATCTCTGAACAACCTTAGCATCAAGTACTTCAGACCAGAGAACAAGTTTTCTTTAAGAATAAAGAGGTTCAGAGACCTTTCCAGTATAACATGACACATTTCAAACTTCACTGAAATTAACCTCCAACAACAATGAAGATGAGTGTTCCCAGCCTTGCAATCGGCCTCCTGGACTCCTACAAATAGTGCCTGTGGGGTCTGGATGATTGATCAAGGATTACCCTAGTGCTGCATGGTGCACTGGGGGCTGCTGTCAGCTACCAGTGCCCATCCCAGAGCCATCGCCTCGGTTTCCCCATTAGTGTTTTCTCCTGGTTCAGGCAGCTGGGTACCACAGGATGCTTGTAGAAGCACAGATGAGCTGTGCAAAGAAATAACTCCATGGGGATCGATGTGGGGTGAATTTGGGTCTCCAGGAGCCAGGAAAGTGTCCTTCTGAGAGTTTGGACATTTCTTGCACGTGTGACACCAACAAGGAGGAGAAGCTCTTTGCTCTCAATTCTTCCCAGTGTGCCACAACAAACAGGAGTGGAGCTGTCCCATCTCCCATAGTTCTCCACATCATGAATTGCTTCTGAGAAAGGAATGGGGTGATGCTGAGAGAGGAGTCATGAGTGAAAGGCTGACCAGGCATTCCTCAAGCAAGAAAAGGAAAGCCCTGGCAATGCCTTACACGATTTCTGCCCAATGCCTTAGGGAAAAATGTAGTTTGCTGAGGTAACCGGGCAGAATCACATCCCTCATCTGGCTGAAGACCCTTCTTTTTATACAGGCCAGGGTACAGAAAGGCTGCATGAGATCCCCTCCACTGGCAGGGTAATCATTTGCATCCTCATTTTTGCAGCTCTGTGTCTTTTCTGCTGATGAATGAGAGTCACTTTATGTGTGTAAGTTGATTATCTCTGCTACTCACAGATTGGGAGGATCCAATACATAAGATGGTATGTGGTGCTTTTGTATCAAAGCAATAAGCATGGAATATAAAAACACATTGACCATTTTTTTAAAAGTATGCTTTTCTAAATAAATAGGAGTAATTGTTTATTATTTGATCTGTCCCTTTAGAAAATCTCTTTTTATATTGAAGAAGAGAAGTTGAAGAATGAGAAGTTCAGAGAATTCTTATCCTTGCTGAAGGCTGGGCTAAGCACAAGAGGCTTCATAGATGTAGTTTCTGAGGAGGACCAGCAGCAGAGAACACCAGACAGGTCAGTATTCCTGGAGAGCCAGGCTTTGGAGTGTCACAGTCCACCACTCTGTGACACCACCCTTCTCTACTCAGTGATGTCTGTCCCTGCCTTCTGTTGTGCCTCTGTACGCATGTCTGGGGCTACTGCAGCACCACTTTCCACTCTCTCTTCTCACCCTTGTCTTCTGCTTGCCATTGGTTTATCATGACAGTCACCAAAGGTCTTGGTTCTGTCTTCTCTTTCTATCCTGATGCCCTTGCACTTCACTTTCTTCAATCCTGCATCCGACCAAAATAAACAACTCCGCTCCAATGGCCCTTTTCTCCAGTGCATCCAACATGAATTCATATGGTTTCAGATTTGGGAACAACATTTATTAAGGCAATGTCAAACTTTTATGATTTTGCAAATATAACTATATTGGTGCTCTTCTCTTGCAAGACTCCCCTTCCCAACATGTCTCTGGTGTTCCACTCCAGGTTACCTGTGCATTTTGGCCACCTCTTGGAAAACTCTCCTTCACAGGTTATGAAATTCAACCATTCCTCACAGTGCTGTCCGAAACTTTTCCTGGTTTCCTGCACACTCATGTGCCGAATTTCTGATGTTTGGTGACGGACCAACTTGCAACCTCGTTATTTTTCCACAGCCATGTATCCAGTAACTCAGATCTCATAGTTTGGTGGTGCCTTTCTCTCTTTGGGGGCAGCAGAGACTCTTGTAGAGGACAACCTCCACTTGCAGTGTTTTCCCAAGAGCTGCAGGGGTTGGACATCCCACTGTGACATCACTGGGTGGTGGAGGTGATAGTAATCCTAATAATCCTAGTAATGATCATAATCCTGGCAGTGGAGATAGATTGTGACATCGCATCCCTCACTCTACAAACTCAGATGCTGTCAGAGCCTGGGCCAGCCTGTGGTAACAAGCAGACATGGCCACAGGGAAGGAGTGGAGCTGCCCTATCTGCTGTGATGCTCCAGATGATGTTGCTCACGCGATGCCCTGTGGCCACCGGTTCTGCCTGGGCTGCATCCTACGTTGGGCAGAAAGAAATCCTGCCTGCCCACTCTGCAGAAGATCCATCTTGACTGTCAAGTTTTCTGACCATGGAGGAGACAACTACCTACACTGTGTCATCACACCTCCCAGAGAGTCACCAGCAACCAACAGCCAGGCAGGAGAATCTGCTGGAGGCCTGGCTGAAAACAACCCCCATGGCCTTCCAGCATCCCCTGCCTCTTCTCCACAGGGGATAACAGCCCCCACTGAACAGGATGCTGCAGGGCCAGAGGCTGTGGGTGGCATCCTGCCTGAGCTCTGGGCGGAACTTTTCCGAAGGCGGCGGAACCTCCTGGACCCTGTGCGGCCCTGGCTGTGCCAGGGGCTGGAGATGATATATGGGGGTGAGTGGTGGCAGGTAAAGAGTGCAGAAAGTGGCATCCTGCTCACCCTCTGTGTCTACGGTCCAGACAGGGAGGTCTTGATCCAAAGACTGGAGCCTCGTCTCCAGCAATACACTGCACCACTGGTCCACGGCATCCTCAATATCATTGCGACCCAGTGCAGCGAGGAGGTCCGAAGGCTTCGGCACTCCCGTTCTGCCAGGGAGGAGAATGAGATCCCTGTGGCCAGCTCCAGCCCCACTGATTCTCAGGGGGCTAGTCCTACCCTCAGCCAGGCCCCCAACAGTGGCATCACAGATTCCAGCATGGAGGAGGAAGCCGGCACATTGGAGGCTGCCACTGAGGGGCAACCCAGCTGCCCCCCATCTGAGTCCACTCCTGCACAGCAGCCGCAGCCCCAGGAGGAGCAGGGGGAGATGACAGCAGCTGCAGGTCCCTCTGCCCAGGAGAGCAGCCAGAGCCCCTCTGCTTCTGGCCAGGGCAGGGACCACTCACCCGCCACATCCCGGCATCTCCGAAAGAGGAGGAGCTCTGGGTCCTCAGACAGCACCCATTGTGGCAAGAGGCCTCACCACAGTCAGCAGTAGCAGGCCTGCAGCAAGTCCTTATGCAAGGAAAAGAAAATAAATTACTATTTCTATGACACAGTCTCTGGGTGCTGCTTCCTCCCCTTCTCCTGGAGCGTTTCCCTTTCTCAAAATGCCAAAGTGTCAACCAAGGGCCCCTGGAGCCTCAGGGCCATGTTGTTAGTGCTGCCTACCCCAGGTAATGCTGCTGCAGCCATGATGATGCAAAAAACTTCTGAGAAAGTGCTGGGATGATGCTTAGAGAGGACTCAAGAGTGAAAGGTTGGCCAGGCATTACTCAAGCAAGAAAGGAAAAGTCTTTTTATTATATTTTCAAAAGAAAAAATGAGAAAAACCTAGTCAGTGTCTTGCATATGCTCATATCTGTCACATGGAGGATTTTAAAAAGCTGTATTTTGTAATGGTTTTATTACAGAATTTATGTTTTACTGGTCCTGTGAATAAAGCACAGCTTACTGGAATTTAAGTTCTATATAACAAAAGTGTTGGCCGATACAAACCAAAGAAAAAGTGTGATTTCTGCTGCTATGCAATCATTCTGTGTTTTTATGTGACTGACGTAACTGCTGACATGAGCGTTCTGGCAATTAAGTATGCTAAAAACACTTTCTTTGGGTACAATGAACTCAGTTTAGCCATGCCTGGAGCTTTCTCCAGAAGCATTTCTATGACTGCACTGTGGCCTGCAGTAATTATTCCCAGACTCCCCAGACTACAAGATTTCCTTACAGATTTTCTCTACATGACCATATTTTATCCAGGCCCCTCCTTGAAGGGATCTCAGGAGCATCTCTGCCCCATCCAGAGACAAGAAGGATGAAACAAGCTTCCCTAGCATCTGCCACCAGTTTCCAACTGCTGGGTTGGGATAACCTACAGCATCTTAAATGGCACTGGACATCAATATTCAGCAGATTTCAACCAAATCCATGTCAAATTTGTTTGACCTGTCCATGCCGGTGCTGTCATCTGGAGTGGTTGGAGTCAGGAGTATTGATATTGTTCATCAGTATCACATCTCTATTAAAATGCTGTTTGAAAACAAATGGACAAAACACTCTTCAAAATGAGACAAGAAAAGGGAAGAAATCATTTCTCCTGGGATAGAAGTAATGTTGTCTGAATTGTGGTTATGGTATTGCAGGTTGCTTCTATTGAAGGTACTGTTCTTTATCCCCAAAATAAAACAGACTTACGTGAAACGAAGGCACAAGGTTACCTCTTATATGTTGGAAGACAGGACAGCAATGTTCCTGGTCATTCCTCCTCCAGGTACAGTTGTGTGACAGTAGTCATATTCAGGAGGCACTGTAAGGAGTAACATTCTTTAATAGCGAGCTGTGATAGATGCCATCTCTGTATTCAAATTAATCCCTGAAACATGAAATCCTGAAGACTCATTGTCAAAGCAGGTTGTATTCAATATAATCCAGGAGAAATTAATTTTAGCTTTCAAAATTATTTAGTTTATCCTTGAGGAAAAAGCACATTTCCTTAAGGCACTGTTGGAATCCTCTGGCTGAAAATGACTGTGTTCCCTAGTTTTTGCTGAGCTCCTACCTAATACCATTGCCTAAAGACTACATCTTTCATCATCAGCAGTGGTGGTTGTGGCAGCCAGAAGGGCATAGTTACGCTTGCTAAGTTTTTTCTTCCTCCTCAAAAGGCCACACTCCTCTTGCTCCATCCTTGCTGCTTTTGTCCCTGTTGATACATCACGAGCCTGTGACTATTTAGCAACTGGGACACCTGGGTCATTTACTTGTAAAATTAGGAAGATTTGGCCCTGGCAAAATCTAGAAGTAGGTTTTTAATTTATTTTGTATTCACAGTTTTTCCATCTGTCTTGACTATTGCTAGAAGCAGAATTATTGATTTCTGTAGTCTCAGTTCTATAGCACTTTTTTTGGTATCACAAATACTTTTTTGCTATCAAATATAAGCCAACAAATACAGTCGAGTATCCAGTGCCAAAAGAGCACATTGCATCTCAGATTTCTGTGCCCATGGTATCCAGGTTCACACTCTCATTTAGTCTGTTTTGTTTACCTCCCCAGAAATACCTAGTTTGCTCTAAGCAACTTGGTCTAGTGGGAGGGGATTTGGAAACGGATGAACTTTAAGGTCCCTTCCAACCCAAACTATTTGATGATTTTATGAATTTAACTTGCCAATCATAGAGTAACTTCTGCATCTACCATGGATTTATTCTGGTATTTTAAGAGGTAAATTTTATATGTTTTTCTTGACGTAGCATCAGTGTTACTGCATCCAAGGATACTTTCCCAAATACGATTTGACATAATATGTGTTTTGCATAAAAATATCAGCAGATTTCAAACAGGACATTTCTGTACAAAAACTTGAAAGTGCTCTCTTCACAGCGTTTCAGTGCAGGCAGAGGCAGGTAGTATGTTAATGTTGTTTACATAACAAAATAAGATTTGTGTACATATTGTTAACTCAGAATATCAAGTCCCTGAAGACTTTCATCCTTTCACTGCCCAATTCCTCATTCCACAAAATCCTGGAAGTCTAATTGAAAATATAGGCTTCTTCCCATGAAAACTGAAAACATGTTCCTTTAGTTTATTTGATGAACCATTGTCTTGTGATCTTGAAGTTTCTAGTCCTAATCCCTAAAAAGAAAACCAAGTATTTTTAGAATTTTACAATGTACACACAACAGTTGCAATGCTGCCTTTGATCTATAAGTGGCAGCATTTATTTGCTGGAGCCAGTAACATTTATAGCAGGAGGGATTTTTTACACTGATTCTGCAAATATAACAACTCAAAACCCTTTATTACATGTTTTGTTAAAGGCATTCTCAAATGACCTTTGTTCTACACTTGTAGGAAGATAGTGATGGAAAGTTTCTTCATCCATAAGTACATGTAGGAAAAACAAAGTAAGGATTGGGGTTTGGGAAGGAGATGTTTGGTATCAGAAGTCAGTTATTCACTGGGTTTTGCTTGGCTGTGCAGGATTATGGGTCCAATCACTTCTCACAATATTTTCTTCACCCTAAGACAAGCTCAACAATGGAGTTTCCGAGATATTTTTACATTATAATCATGGTATTAATTTTCAAAACCCAGCACTCTGGTAGAGTGGGAAAATGGCTTTCAAAACGTTATTTGCCTATCAGTCACTTTGAGCCCAAGTTTCCTCTGTTTCTGCCTCTGGTTTGTGTGGAATACCTCACTACTCAAAATACCCATGTTTTTGAAGGCAAGCAGATTATTTGAGGTGCAAGTTGCATACCTGTTCCAAAAGGTGTTGGTTTTGTTATAATGCATTAAGAGAAAATTGCAATACAGATGAGGAAAACAATTTCTTGCTCACACTCAAAGTGTAATTGTGCCTCTATAGTCACTCAGTAAGTTATTCTCTGAGTTTAGATCAAGCAGCAGTTTTATTTCAAGAATGAAAAGAAGAATGATTTCACATAATCTACCATTCATTTAATATTTTGTGTTATATTAATATTCCATAACATGTATAATACATAGCATGTCAGTAAGCTATATGTTTCAAAATATTGTAATGTAACATTTAAACACATTACAAGGAAGTTACTAAATTTTGTACGCAAATATCCGAATACAAGAGCATCAATGTATTTGTGCTATGTGTACTCCCTAACTGCAGAGGGCTGCAGAGTCGACTTGAAGTAGAAAGCTTATTTACATAAATGCTCCTCCTCCTCTTGTCACTCATAATGTCTGAATGAAATTAACATTTTAATCCTTGCCTGCATTTGAGTAACAAAAGAGATCTTCTCTAAAACTCTTCCCTTCAGAAGATGGTATATGTCCCTTGATAAAAGCCAGTGTAAATAGATGGAAAGAGCAGCCTTGACCTAGAAATGTGCTGTATTTGTTGGAAGGAGTAAGTTTAAGATCTTTTTTCTATTTTTATAAGTTTTCAAGTGACTGTTCCAGCACATATCCCTCATGGAGTTTTAATGTATGACTTCCGTAAAAGTAGCACTACCAAAACTTTCCTATGCCCTTCTGAATGACTGAAAGGCTTGCATACTCTGTTTTGTATTTGCATACTTGCTCCAGTATAAATGTTGAAAAATATGTCTGTCCTAGAAGATAGAAAGTAAATATTTTCTGTCCGGGATATGGCATGTGACTGCACTGATTTTAACTAGGAGGTCTAGAAGGGGCACACACACACATACACATATATATATATATAGATATAGTTATGTCTACATGTGTATATCCCTGCTAAGGTACATTTTAAGTGTGGTATTTTTAACATCGCTGTTTTACTTCTTATCTGCTTTAGTATACTCTCCTGCCTTTTGGTAATTTACATAAACATACAAAGTATATGAATAATGCATAAGACATTTTAAATGCAAGGTTTCCAGCTCCCACAGTGCAGTAGTGTATACAACAGTTTGATTGGCTCTGCTCTGTTTTTGTTACTGGCAATTTCTGGAAACACAATAGAGGCTGAAAAGGCTGACAGGAATGGACAATATTTATTTTGTGAGAAATATCTGTAGCCTTTTCAAGGCAATTGTATTGCAAACTTTTGTGTGTGATTGTCGTTTCTTGATTTTATACTTTTTCCCAGGGAAGAATGCATTAAAAGGTCTGTGATTGTTCTTTTGTAGATTGAATTAGATCTGTGGTTTAGATTTTTTGCTTTTGTCTTTGTTTTTGGTGGGATTTTTTTTAAGGATACTGCTGGATTTTTTCCCCTATTTGCATAAACATTAACGCAAGTTATAAATAAGAACTACCAGATTTCTTAAGGTTTCTCAGTCAAGGTAACAAGGCAAGGCTAAGAAACTCTTGAAGAAGCTGAAATATCTTGAGTTAAAGAAGTTAAAATATAGAAGTTAAAATACGGAGATTATACTATTTTAGGTTGAGGTTTTTTGGTTTGTTGTTTTTGTTCCCCCCACTCAGAGAATGAAATGGCTTCTAAAATGTACATTCATCTTTTTCAGCTCATGCTGTTATAGCATGTATGTTATTCTTATCTTAAATACGTATTTTTAATAGAGGACAAAGATAGAGTATTAATTAACAAAGATGAACAAAGGTTTTACTTCTATTCTAGCCATATCTTAGTCATATCTTTATGCTTATGCAGGAAGAAAATAGATTTTTTTTTTCCTTTTCCTCTCCCCTCAAAGAACGATCATCTATCAAAAAGTTGGGGGGATGCTGATGCTGTTTATGATTTGAACAGTAATTTTCCAAGATTTTCAGGCATATTCACAAGAATAAATAGTGTTTTTCTTGAAATAAAATGGTCAGCATGTCAGCCTGACTGTGCACCCATAATCATCATTCGCTTTCAGACAGATGTGCGGAAAAAAAATGGTTTGTTTCAGAAATTTTTGTATCTATACAGTACTTGAAATGTTTTTTTCTGATTTCTTCCAGTACTATGGCAGAATGTCTAAGGTTACTGTATTAGTTTCCCAACATGCATAACTTGAGCTGTAGATGATTAGATCCTGTACAAGTCCTCACAGGTTTGATTAATATTTTTAATAGCTAAAGATACTGTGATTTAACCATCTGCGGCTTACGTTAGTAATTCTGTAAATTAATTGGTTTTAGCTGCTGATAGGACAACTAAACCAAAACACCATGCTGAATTGTCTTTTTTTTTTTTTATTATTTGATATCAACAGATGAACTTTGTCAAAAATTTAGTACTTTCAAATCCATGACAGCTTGTTTCTGTTAGGCTACCTGAGCAAAAATTTATTTTTCTTATTCCTTTCCTGACCAAGACAAGTGAATGAATAAATAAACACAACTTCTGATCTCCCCTGTCTGCAAGAGCAGTGCTGGCTTAAACAAGTGTGTTTTCTGTGTAAGTTCCTGCACTTTGCTACTTGGAAAGCCAATTCCAAAATATTGCTAGTAAACAATTGGAAATATTTAAAAGGAACTGCTCCTTTCTATTTCTCTGCAATATCCTTATGCAAGGCCTTGTTTTGATTTTGTGATACCATCAGTTCTGTCATAAACATATACAAATGTAAAAACTATTTACTCAGTTGCTAAAATGTAAAGCACCTTTCACTAGAGTTCTTAATCACCAAAGAAGAGAAACTTTTTTCCAGAGACATGCAAATGTCTGGACAGAAATCCTGAGCCCATGAAGCTGCCAGATTGCATGGTTTGCTACAACTCAAATGTTCAGATAATTTTCTCTTACATTCAAAACTCAGGCTCTCTTTTTAGTACACCTTGCAGTGTGTACTAAATCAACTTTTGATGAGATTTTTTTTGTGATTAAACTTGGTGGAAAGGCAGAAAGTTAAGTCGTGGGATTTGGAGGGCAATATGTTTGGGTTTTTTGTTTGTTGGTTGTTTTTCATTTGTTTTTCTGTTGTTGCTTATTTTGGTGTTTTGAGTTTGGTGGTGTGTTTGGTGTTTTTTTGAGGGGGAAGGTTTGTTTGTTTGGGTTTTGGGTTTTTTTGATGGTGGTGGTGTTTTTAATTTTAGAGTTTTTTACTGGATGAGGGGCAAAGGAAAGCAATTCCTGTGCATGGAATAATTCTAAATTTAAAAAACAAAACAAAACAAAAAAACCACAAACAAACAAAAAAACCCCACTTAAACAAGAAAACCTGTTTTGGTTCATTTGCCTCTGATCTTCACACAACTACTGTAAATTTAATACAGTGGAATCCTAATGAAGATGCCCTGGCACAGGGCCCATTGTCTTCATTAAGGAGAATGCTGGATTCACTGAAGGCATTACTTGAATAATGATTTCTTGGAGAGCTTATACTGCCCATCAAACCACTGAGAGGGTCTCAAGCCAGTTCCTCAGTGGGTGCAAGCCAGAAGGGCTCTGCTGGAGACAGCAGAAATGTCTGAGCCTGCAGTTGTTCTTCCCACATTTGGGAGCCAGCACATCTGAGCACAAACTCAACTCCATTCCTCAAAGGTATTTGGGCGCCTGGATCCTACTGGCACAGTGAACTGAAAGTGGTTGGTCAGATCACTAGCCAAGTCAAGGTTCTGAGGATGACTGAATTAGGTTATGCAGGGTGGGTATGAGATACCTTGCCAAGGTAACCAGTGATGTGTAGCTGAAGTGAAACAAACCCTTGAGATGCAGGGATGAATATTGAACCCTTTGTATACCAAAGACTAGTCAGTGAATGAAAACACTCATCAAGAAATCAAAAATAGGAGTTGATGAAGTATGGGGACACCAAAAACTCACAGATACCACTGTGTCATTATGTCATGCCCCTGATCTGGAGAGCAGTTGTCTAATTTCACAGTGATTGCTGAGAATAGGCATTTAATTTAAACTTACTCTTTTGTCATAAAAAATAGGTATGATGTAGTAAAGGCAAACAACCTTAGTAAGACGGCTTTGCTTTAAAAAGAGTAGCAGAAGTGCTCAGCATCATACAAAGGAGTTGTCTCTTATTAGAAGTGGGTCATAACACTATCCTCATCGCTTCTACTTTTTGTATACCTGATACTGACCTGTCGTCCTTCAGTTCCATCTTGTCAAGATACAATCAATCATGAAACAAAAAAACTGAAAACATCTTATATTTATGTTGAGTACCTGAAACTGTTTTTCCTGGTTTTCCATAATTGCAGGGATTTTGATTCTTATGGTCCTTTCTTTTCTGAGTAGACTATTCAGTGGGCGCCATTTCAGCAGCTGCACAATTATTACCATTGTTGGCTTATTATGCTGGTTGTAAAGTGCTTCCTCTCCATTAATATTAATGCCAGGGTTGGGGGCTGTTGGGTCTGGAGCAGACCTGAATGCTGAACAGCTTATGCTGAGTCCTGAATACTCTGATGTCCTGTGTTGGGAAGCAGAACTGTGGTACCAGGCAGAAGAACTTTCCATGCAGAAGAATAAGATACACCCAAGCTTCCAGAGGCTGGGCAAATGCATGCCATTGCAAAACCTCCCACTCAGGTCCAGGTCATCTGACTACCTTTGGCCCCGGTTTGCCTCCATTCTCCCGTGCCCTGTTCTGCCCATGGCCTGGACCTGCCTCATATTTCATCAAAGAAGCCAGGGCCATCTGCGGAGGAACCTTTGAGGGAAGAGGTTGGCCCTTCCCTCCTCCGTTCCCACGTTGGCAACAACTTGTCCCCATCGATGAAGAGGGAGGGGACTCCCAGCCAGAGCCAGCTGCCAACAGCATGAGTCCATAGGAAGAACCCCCTTTCCCCTTTTCTCCTTCCCCTTTTGGTGGTGGTGGTGGGGAATCTCCATTCGGCTCCTCCTGTGCACCAGGGCCTCCCCAGAGCCCAACAGCGTGCCCTGCCGGCCACCGCGGAGCAGCTGCAGGCTCTGCCCCTCCAGAGATCCAACAGTGTCCCTGCTGTGTGTGTTAGAATTGCAGCATCACCATCATGGCTGGGTTTCGCCAACGAAGATTTGGGAAAGGCTTTACCCATGCTTACTGTGAGCGCGCTGATGGCTAAAAAGGCCAATGTGAGATAGACAAGTCCGGTTGCAGAACGTACAGCAGAAAGACTCCCTAGGTGATATTGACAAGACACGATTCTTTCTGCGTTGTCTTTTCTCCTCGAGAGTGATCCTGTGTGTGTTCTCAAAAGAAGCAGCAGCGTTAGAGACAATGTGTCTCCAGGCCTTCTGAAAGGCAAAAAGTACAGAACTTGTTTTGGGTGTGGGATTGTTGTTTGTTTTTTTTTTTTTTTGGTTGTTGTTGTTCTTTTGTTGTGCTGCCTATAGTGCTATATCCTTTAATAAAGGGCTGTTACCTTTTCTTTCTCCATATTTCCTCAACTGGAGGAGCCTCTTAATTTTGGATTTACAATTGCTTGGGAGGAGCAAAAGAGGGAGGAGCTTGGTCTTCCTCATAAACTCATCCTCCTTAGCAAACACTTCAGTCTTATTAAACTGAGACCCATTTGAATTGATGTCAGTATGAACAGGGTTCCTAAACTATGTTATTGTTTTAAGCCTAGTCTGTTTCATTAAAAAAAATGGATAAATTAAAGGTACTGCTTGCTCAACTATAATCAGTGGCACAGTGTTTATTTGAGAGACACTCAGATTCAAATCAGTTGAAGAAGATGCATCCACTGGTCATCCTGTTCACAGGATGTTGTATTGAGCACGAGAAAGGTTACCTGATGCAACCAGAGAGCACTGCCTCCTTTCTTCTGCTATGAAAAAATTGCTTTGCCGCCTAAGTCAGCTTAATGATGTAAATCTTAATGAAAGCTTCTGAGATTCAGTTAGACTACTCTACAAGTATTCCCCTCGCTTTCCTTCCTGTTTTCTATCTCTATGTCACCACCAGTGAGGAGGGCTATACTGATAGTCCCCCAGTCAATGCAAGACCACAGGATGGAATATAAGAGATTGTTCCATCTCTGACTCACTACTTTGTATTTACATTGACAGTGCAAGAAACAATTGGTAATTAACCACTCTACCGAGATTCGAGAGGTATCAAAAGGGCAATTAAGCGCCTTGAGCAAGGCTTCTTAAAATCATAGAATCATAAAATTAACTGGGTTGGAAGAGACCTTTGAGATCATCAAGTCCAACCCTTGATCCAACCCCACTGTGATTACTAGATCATGGCACTCAGTGCCACATCCAGCCTCATCTTAAAAACCTCCAGGGACGGTGAATCCACCACCTCTCTGGGCAGGCCATTCCAATGCCTGATCACTCTCTCTCTAAAGAACTTCTTTCTAATATCCAACCTAAACCTCCCCTGACAGAAGTTAAGCCTGTGCCCTCTTGTCCTGCTGCTGATTGTCTGGGAGAAGAGACCAACCCCCACCTGGCTACAACCTCCTCTCAGGGAGTTGTAGAGAGTGATGAGGTCTCCCCTGAGCCTTCTCTTCTCCAGACTAAACCACCCCAGCTCCCTCAGCCTCTCCTCATAGGACTTGTGCTCAAGTCCCTTCACCAGCCTGGTTGCTCTTCTCTGGACCCGCTCCAGCACCTCAGTATCCTTCCTGAACTGAGGGGCCCAGAACTGGACACAGCACTCCAGGTGTGGCCTCACCAGTGTTGAGTACAGGGGAAGGATCATGTCCCTTGTCCTGCTGGCCACACTGTTCCTGATCCAGGCCAGGATGCCATTGGCCTTCTTGGCCCCCTGGGCACACTGCTGGCTCATGTTCAGCCTCCTGTCGATCAGCACCCCCAGGTCCCTTTCTGCCTGGCTGCTCTCCAGCCACTCTGTGCCCAGCCTGTAGAGCTGCAGGGGTTTGTTGTGGCCAAAGTGCAGGACCCGGCACTTGGCCTTGTTGAACTTCATCCCATTGGAGTCAGCCCAACTCTCCAGCCTATCCAGGTCCCCCTGCAGAGCCCTCCTGCCTTCCAGCAGGTTGACACTCCCTCCCAACTTGGTGTCATCTTCAAATTTGCTAATGATGGACTCAGTTTCCTCATCTAAATCATTGATAAAGATGAGTTGGTTCTCAAGGAGCAGCCAAGCCCAGGTAACTTGCAAGTTGCACAGGCGGCACTTAGCCACTTCACACTAACAAAGCTCTGTCCATCAGCTGAGGCACTTGCCAAAGTGTAAGTTTTGCGGGCTACCAGGAGACTCCCCTGGAGCCCAGTGATTGAACAAAATGGTGGACATCGACTTTAACTCTTTGCAAGGCTGTCTTCATTTACCTAGGGAACATTTTGGATTGATTGCTGGTGTCCTGAGGACCCCCTGGAGAATCTCCAACAGATAGTTATTACATTTTCCTGCCTTGGCAGAGCCAGCCTGCCTGGATACCAGCAGCTTAACCAATCAACCCTGTGGAAAGATCTGCCCGGAGCCAAGCTGGCCAGTGAGCGCCCACCAGGGGGTATTTAGGCAATGACCAGCATTCCTGGTTGGTCCAGTCTAGTTGGTGTTGCCCAGGGTCCTGTGCTGGCTGCTGGCCCTCCTCCTTGCTCCGTCCTGCTTGCTCCGTCTTGCCTGCCTCCATCCTTCTCATGTCCCACTTGCCTGTGTCTCCTGTTTGTCTTGGATCCAGTCTGCTTACCACCTGCTTCCCTGCAGCATTCCTTCCCTGACTGCCTGAGGCTGAATACACCTGGTTCTCTCACTGATCATGGTAACCTTTTTGCACTTTCCTTTTTTAGGCTTTCCTTTTCGTTATCTCTCCCTCTTCTCCCTCCTCCTGCTTTTACCATTACTTATTGTTAAAAACAAAGCAATTTGTCTGTTTGAGACCTAGCATTTGGAGTTTTGTGCCTTAATCTCGCTTTCAAAGTAATCATCTAGAAGAACCACCTTGCAGCCTCTGACCAGATTGTAACAGAGATGTCTAAATAAATCAAAGCATTTGGCCACCCTGATGCTTTTTAATCTATCTCCCTGACTTTTTACCTTGTACTTTTTATTTTGTGTGTAAGCTGTAGGGGGAAACACAGTTTAGTTATAGAGCAGTAGCTACTACAACCACCTTAGTCTTTTCCTCAATTTCAGCATGGGAAGAACTTGATTATTTTTATTATCATCTTTATACTGATTATTATTGTTACCTTTATCTTTATTATTATTATTATTATTATCTTTATCAGACTCCTGTCCTTACTGGAAGTGAAGCAAAACTTTAATATTTTGAAAATTATTCCTATTAATCCTTGTTCTAGTCTTCTGCAGCTGAGTTCTTAAGCCCTGATACAATCCTCTGTCAGTCAACACTTCCACTGCAGACGTTTGCCTGATTAAGGAGATTTTCCTGATCTGCAGGAATGACATGACAGTAATTCCCAATACTGAGTTGCTGAGGAATACATTTAGTGCAGGTAGCTCAGAATGCAGCTGCAGGTTGAGCTCAGTGTGGGGGAAATGGCAGGAGTGCAAGGCAAGAGGCTTGTGACCCAGTGCCACACCTTTGTACAGCAAAGGGCACAGGATTTGTGGCATGAACTATGTGACTGAACAGCTGGAGACAGGAGAGGACAACTCTTCGGAAAGATTCTAGACTATTGTCTGCATGGACTGTGATGATATAAAAGAAGTTCCTTTGTTGATGCTCCAAGGATCCGTCCTTGGAGTTATCAGCTCAAGCTATTTTTGTGTTACTGCACTACTGTCATGGTTTGATTCGGCCACTGCCTCTTTGGGCAGTCATTGCCCACATTCTCCACCAAAAATGTCATGGTTTTGCTCCGGGTCAATTTTCTTTCACCCCCCACACAACTACTATGAGTTGAGAGAAGGTTTATGCAGACAAAAGAGACCTGATTGGGGAGAATAATATTAAGATTTATTACTAGCAAGATAAAAACTAAAGAACTATATCTACAGCAAGTCTAATTAGGTAAAAATGCTATGTAATTACAAAAATACCCCTCCCCCCTTTGTATCATTTCAGGAGGAGAAGCAGTCTCTTTTTCTCTTTCTGGAACTCCAGGTCTTTCAAATAACTTTGCAGCACTCTAAAGTCCTTCTTCTATTATCTCTAGGACGACAACTCTGATTCATTGCAGCTGGAACTGTTTCTTTTTCTTTCTCTCTTCTATGTTGGCCTCAGGGCTCGGCTTACCTCCCTCCTGGGCTAAGACCAGAAGCTGGGGGGTTACCCAGGCCCTGCAGAGTCTTCCATGGACTGCAAGGGGACACTTGTTTGCCACAGATCTTCACCACAGAGTCACAGGGGATAATGGCTTTTGAGTGCACCCCTGTTTCCTGTGAGGTCCCTTCCCACAGGAGAACAGTCTTTGATAGACCTCTCCCATGTGGATCCATCTTTTGGGCAACATTGTCTGCTGTCCCTTAGGGTAACAAATTGAGCTGCATTAGCATGGATCCCTCACTCGGATCCCAACATCTTACCCGAGCTGTTCTGCTCCAGTGTCTCTCTCCACGAGCTACAAGTCTCCAGCAGGACTCTGTTTCATTTCAGTCCTTTCATGAAGTCTCAGCTTCATCGTGCATCTGCTTACTTCAGTGTAATCTCCTCTGTGAGCTGCATGGGAGTCTCCTCACCCCAATAATCTTCTACAGGTGGCAGGGTTTTATTGTTCAGTCTTTTCCCTGCTGAAGGGAGAGAGAGAGAGAGTGAGAGAGGGGGGAGAAGCAGCTCCCCGCTTCGAACTCCTCTCTCCTGCTGCTGCCAGCTTTGGCCTTGGAGACCCGTTATCTCTGCCTGGAATTTCTTCTGCAGCAGTCTTTGTTGCAGTTTCTAGTCGGGGAAGGGTTCCGACCAGCTCGGGGTCCATTGCTCTCCTGTGGTCTTAAATAGAGAGCGCAGCTGGCTGTGCGTCAAGCACACTACGTAAGAAAGACGCAAGACGCAGGCACAGTGCAGGTAACAGCCGGGGCCGATCTAACTTTATTGCAAAAATGGAGGGTTTAAATAGGGTTCGGGATAGAAGGGACTAGAACTTGGGCGGAGGAAGGGAGGAGCATGCAAATCCTCTTATAACAATAGGATAACAGGTTATACATAACCATGAAGGGGTTGAACAGGGTGGTAACGGGGGAGTGGCTTTGGGCTAGAGCCCATCAAACGATTTGATTGGTTGCTACCTCACGGTAGTTCAAACCAGGGGAAAACCGTAACTGTGCTGGCTTGGCAGAAAGTCCATAAACAAGGAACATAAGATGGGGAGCAAAACCCACGTGTGGGTTTATCTCCCTTAACATAAATCACATTTTTGAAGTCCAAAGTAGCTATTTTCCAGGTCCTGACTTATCCAGCTGATCTTTCTCTGCAAATGCTGCTTTCCATTCCCCGTAAGTCGACTTGCTTTCACCCTCAGGTGACTCACAATCTCCAACAAGTCTTGTCCAGCCAGTCAATCCTTCTCTAAAGTTTTTTTTTACTCTACTCTGTTACAGGAGAGAAGGGGAGCTTCAGTGCCACACCTGCCCCCGGCCCAGGGCTGGGGGAGGAGGGAGGCCTGGCCCCCACCTAGGGCCTGCCACCTCTTCTGCATGGCTATTAATTTCATCTGCCCAACCAGCTTCTCTTCTGTTTTCTTAAATATGTAATTGGCAGAGGCGTTACTAAAACTTTTGATTGGCTTTTTCTCTGGAAATCCACCTGGAGAAAATAATTTTCAGCCCCAGAGGGGCTAGGGCAAAACCACGACAATTGTGAATAAATTTTTTTAAAGATACAGACATCTGAGAGTCTTCTCTGTACTGGTGTGGCCTCATCTTGAATAATGTGTGCAGTTTTGGGCACAGTAATATAAGAAAGACATTAAGCTCTTTGAGAGCGTTCAAAAGAGGGCAATGAAAATGGTGAAGGGCCTTGAGAGGAAGCTGTATGAGGAGTGGCTGAGTGGTCTGTTCAGCCTGGAGAAGAGGAGATTGAGGGGAGACCTCATTGCAGTCTACAATTTCCTTGTGAGGGGAAGAGGAGAGGTGGACATTGATCTCTTTTCTGTGGTGACCAGTGACAGGACCCAAGGAAATAGCCTGCAGTTGTGTCAGGGGAAGTTTAGGTTGGGTATTAGGAAGAAGTTCTTCAACTAGAGGATAGTTGGGCATTGGAACAGGCTTCTCAGGGAAGTGGTAACAGCACCAAACCTGACAGAGTTCAAGAAACATTTGGATGATACTCTGGGGCACATGGTGTGACTCTTGGGGATAGTCCTGTGCAGGAGTAAGCCTTGGACTCTATGATCCTTGAGGGTTCCTTCCAACTCAGCGTATTCTGTGATTCCGTGACTCTGCTATGGGAAACCTGAAGTGGAACCAGTAGGGAAACCTTGTTCGACTGTGTGTGAGGGGTGTGTGGGGAGCCAAGCAGGGCTCCCATTGGCTTACTGGAGTCGCCAACTGTGAAGGGGCTTTGCTCCCAGCAGTGACAGTCTCAGGTGGTAGGAGTGTGAAAGGCAGAGTACCTCCCAGATGGGCAGACAGAAAAGTTTCCTTAATAGAGTCTGCTATCTGTTCTTGTGTGCCTTAAGAAAAGGGTTTTTTTCCTCCTATTGGGGAAAAAAATCCCAGCCACTTTTATATATTACAGTACAACAAACTTTTTTAGCTGTTTTTCAGAATGATGGGAAACAGATACTTAGTTGGTGAACCTGACATCAATGGAACTGTAAGTTTTTTACCTTTGCTAATTCTATGCCCTTAATTTTATTGAAGAGTTACAAAAATTTTCTGCTAATTCATGCTTACATTCATCTTGAAAAATGTGACATCCTAGATTTCCCCCCTTGTCTTGCTGACTGAAACCTAAGTGGATGAGGTGTTATCTCTGCATCCGAGAGAGGCTATCCTTACAGCTTTATCCGTCATCCAGTTAAAATTCCCAGTTTAGTTCAATTAACCACCAGTTGCCTCAGCTTTCTGAGGTTTCAACTTTTTCTCTTCTTTTTCTTTACAAGAAGATTTTTATTTGATAACATCTTGATTAGTCATTAAAGAGACTTCTGTGAAAAAGTTGGCATTTTCTTGGATTTGTCCCTGTTGATAAAGTATGCTTTGTAAATCCTTTCAGAACCTTAGTGTAAGAGCCAGCATTTCTTAGTTGGTTCATCATTGCCATATATGCCTAGTGATGGATGACGTATTTTCAAATATAATTTATTTCCTTGTTACTGCTTTAGAATGAAATTGTGAATGAATTCTCAAATCCCCAGAATCCCTATGCCCAGGAAAGTATAACTTGGATTTGCATTATTTCTCTCTTTCAGCTAATT
Organism: Empidonax traillii; assembly: GCF_003031625.1. Classification (NCBI taxonomy): domain Eukaryota; kingdom Metazoa; phylum Chordata; class Aves; order Passeriformes; family Tyrannidae; genus Empidonax; species Empidonax traillii. The sequence goes on from NW_020955197.1 coordinate 367,002, forward strand.
TTTTGAGGGTTAGCATTTAGATCTGAATCATAAAAAATGTGGATGACACTCAAGAAATAGATATCCAATAGAAGTCTAAACTTTGTCTAATGACACCTGTACCTCAGATTTCTATCTAGCATCTCAATAACTGCATGATCAAGTAAATATAAGGGTTTCATTGCCCCTGTAGTCAGAGGCATTACTGTGCATGAAGACTGCCTGAGCTCTATTACACTTTTTGAAGTGGTTTTTTTTGTCTGTTTTTCCCCACAGCTTGCGTTAGGCTTTTGACAGCCTTTGAACTACATCACATGAGAAAGCTTTTATCTGTTTTGCTTATTGCAGTGGATTGGCTTGGTTTGCCCCAGCCATCTCCATGAATTTCATCTGTCCTTCTACTAATCTGAAGAACTTTTCTTGATGGAGCCTGACCCCATTGGTATTAATTTGAGAATTATGCATTACAGCAAAACAAAGCTGAAAATGTAACCAGTGCTTGTTCAAATACACTACTTTAAATTTAAAACTGTAGACAAGCATGGGAAAATCCTGTACTCATAGAATGATTTGGGCCATAGTTATATCCAGGAGAACATTGATCCATAATTCCTGAGAGCTTATGTTCCAGCTACATTGGCGGAAGCTCACCCTTACCCATTTTCATGACTGCTGCAATCTGAACCAACCAGACTGGTTAGCTCTCTATCTGCTGCATAAACATTTTCTTGTTGTGAATTTGATTTCCCATAAGGAGATGATGATAAGGGAATTCCTTTTGATTTTAAAATCTCTTTATCTACAGAAGACCATTTCCTCATAAACACACATACTTTCCCTATTTGGCCAGGAGCTATGGCTGAGAAACTTTGAATAATCTGCACCATTCCCATGCTTGCTAAGTTTTGACACATCTGATGCAATTATTCACATTCAGTCCCTGCACAGCTTGTAGCACACTGACACAAATCTGTGTGTGAATGTATGTTCTTTACATCCTCCTGTGAAGGGCCTGCCTACTGTGACCAGCAGTGCTTCTATTCATATGATAAATAGAAAGCTGCACCCACTTCACATTATTATTTAGCCTGTTGGTTTTCATGTTTTCATGTGCTGCCCTTGTTGGCTGGGACTGCTACAGGGAAAAGAAGCCTTGTTACACAGCAGCAATTGCAGGTTTTACATAAAAAAAAAAAAAAAAAAAGAAAAAAAAAGAAGAAAAAATAACTAAGCAGCTAAAGAGCATAAGAGATAAAGAGAGTTTGAAGTGAAATTTTACAGTAGGTCTGGGCCATTGCAAATTCCAGAAGATAAATCTGATATCTTAGTCTCCAGCCAGACATTAGCAGAGGGTGTGAAGTGGGATTAAGATGTCAGAGGTTTGTTACCTGCTGTGTTCCTCCAGTTCATGTCCAGTCTAACACCAGAACTTTGGGTTATAAACAAACTGAGTAGTCCAATCCTGTTAAAAATACAAAGAAGAAGCCCTCATCATGATCATCACTATGATCCTACCTTCTCAGGTAGATGGGTAGTACAATTTGGGAAGAACCTAGGATCTGCTTAATGACTCACTGATTTGTTTGCTGTTTCTTCTGTTTATCTTTCATATGGGCAACTTGCCTTCTGTTCTTGTTCTTAGCAAAAAGAATCAAGATCTCAAATTCACATTTCTTCCTGTTTATTTCAATAAACATAAATTGATAAATAGATAAAAATAATAAACATAAAAAATCTAGATTCTATTTCTGTTCTTTTATCCGTCTGCATTAACTTTACCTATTGGAAGTCACTCTTGATTTACTTTTGTGAAAGAAATGAAAATGAAGCATTGTAGCACTAATTAGTCTACATTTGTGCAGTGAGAGAAAGGACTATTTTGTCCACGGGATAATTTTAGACAGATACTAGATGAGTATCTCTGTCCATCACTATTGAAGTATAATTGTACCAATAGTTTAATATGCATCTCATTTATTCTTTCCCTGTTTTCTGTGCCACTTCGTCCCAGCAAAGGGTCAACACTTTGTGCTGCTTTTCATGCTGTTATATTTGTCTTGCATTTGCTTGGCGACGTTTTAATGTCACTCATCCATCCATTTGTCCTTGCTTTAGACTGAAAGGTGCCAAATGTTGCAATAAACATTTGAATATATCCATTCATGTTCCCTCATGTTACTTCAATGCATATCACCTGCTTCATCACGGATGTGACCCAAAACAAAACCCTGAAACACAGAGATGAGATGCCTCAAAGCATTTTTTTTCCCTAAGAATTCAGAAAATTACATTTCTCAGATTACTTGGAAAAGAACTTTATGATTCTCTGATTTTAGCTTCTTCTGTGGTGCAGCAAATGGCACAGACAGCCTGGTCTGTGATGTGTCACAGCAAAATGCAGCTCTGTGGTCTGAGATGTCTGCTTGGTTTTGCAGGTAATGAGAGTGTTAAAAAAAGTTTCGGAAATAATTTTTTGCAGTACATAGTAGCAAAATGGGCTGAGTGATGCTGGCACAGCTGTGAGATTAATGGTGTCATGCGTCAGTGCTGATGCATGATAAAATTCTGTCAGCTCAGTCACCAGAATAGGCAAAACAGAAATTAGGTGAACGTAGATCAACATAACTACAGAATGACTAAACACAGTGTTACTGCACCCAAAGGGTCCTCAGCAGTACCTAAAATTATGACCTGCCAGTGAGTTGCACAGGGAGATGCTTGAAATTGCATATTGGGATCACAGTCTTTGGAACCAATTTAATTCTCCCTGGGACAACTGTCTTCCAGCACAGAATACAATATTACAGTTGACTTTGAAATGTGAATAATGCTGATTTATCAGGGCTCAGGGCCAGAGCAGGTCAGTGTTGTTGGCTGTGATGCTCTATGGGTTGTCCCCTGATTATGCTGACCCTGGGCCACCAAGCCATGGTACAGCCAGCAGCCTCCATCTCCTCTGTGTGTGCCACTGGGGTTTGGTGTTGCCCTTTTCATTGGCGTAATGCTGGGAACAAGTGGGACCAGACCAGAGGCAGACTTTTCCTTCCTCTACCATAGCAAGGAATCACAGAGGGAGACACATGGGGAGATGCACAAGTCTCATGGTGTTACCTCTGGTACAGCAGAGATCAACAGAGCCATGGTGGCTGGTATGGCTAGTTGTGATGAAAATATTTCAGCTGTTAAATAATGTGTTTTATGCATGGCTTTAATGGCTGGCAGTACCAGAGTTTAGAAGCAGTTGTAGAAAGTGTGCCATGAGACTATTTGTAGGTGAGCTGTCTGAGAAAAGCACTGCTGTGTGTCAGACACCTGAAGGAAGAAGGGTTAACTGAAGCATCTTGCTGCAGGGGCCCACTGTTCTCCCCCCCCATTTCTCTACCTTGCTCAAAGGAGATCTTGTTCTGTACCAGTTCTGCAGACCTAAAATATTTACAGATACATAGAACAAAGAACCCAGCGCCCATAAATCTCACCCAGAGGAGCCAAGGTGACATCTCAATAGGTGTTATAGGCCCCAAGCCAAGACTTTCTTGAAGGCTGAGTGATCAGAACACGAAACAATAGAAAGA
>NW_020955197.1:372561-373734 GCF_003031625.1 Empidonax traillii
TGGAGAGACACTGGCAGGTTATGCAATAACCACAACAGAACAGGTAATCGAATCAAACCCTTTGCCTACAGGAACCTCAGCGTAAAAAGCAGAGCTAATAGCTCTGACCCGAACTCTTGAACTGGCAGAAGGACAATGAATAAACATTTGGACAGATTCTAAATATGTTTTCTCCGTTGTATATGCTTACGGTGCTTTCTCCAGAAGGAAAAAGGACTGCTGGCGACCTAAGAAAAACCTGCAAAACATGCTGAGGAAATCCTACAATTGTTGGAAGCCGTCCAACTCCCAAAACAAGTGGCCATAATGCATTGCAAGGGACACCTGAAAGGTAACACCGTTCCAGAAATAGGTAACCAGAGAGCTGATGCAGAAGCTAAATTAGCTGCTGCAAGAACTGATGAGGTAATTATATTAACTTTAGTTACAAAGGAATTAGATATTAATTTTCAGCCAGAGTACCAAGACTCAGATCACAGGTAAATACAGAGAAACAAAGGTAAGATACTAGATAACGGGTGGGGCCAGTTAGAAACAGGACAAATAATGCTTCCAGAAGAATAACCCTAACACAGGGACTAGAATATAGAAAGAGGCAATTAACAGGGAAAAATTCCCCACAGAAGTGTGGCAAATTAATTTCTTTAAACTTCCGAGAAAAGGGGGGTATAGACACCTCCCTGTTTTGACAGACACATTTTCTGGGTGGCCTGAAGCATTACCATGCAGGACAAATAAAGAGAGAGAAGTAACCAAAATCCTGCTAAATGATGTAATAACAGTGGGAAAACATTTTAATAAAAATGTCACTGTGGTAATAGACAAACAACCTGACTGTAAATTGCATCCTTTTCATCCCAGTGATTAGTATATGTTCAGAATCTTTTAGGAAAACCTCTGCAGGAAAAGTGGGAAGGACCACCCCAGATGCTACTGACCACCTTCACGGCGATCTGGATTAAGGAACTACCTGCTTGGATCCACTTTAGACAGGGTTTTATGTCTAAAGCAGCAAGGTATTTATTGATTAACGGCCGGGCAGCCTGCCAGCTAGTGCTGGGAAAACAGGCTCCGAGTTAGTTAGGTTAGAGCGAGCATTTTATACAGGTTTGGCAATGATTACAACATAAATTACAATATTCATAACAGGTGGAGTTAGGGGTGGAGATTGAG
>NW_020955197.1:373755-375477 GCF_003031625.1 Empidonax traillii
TACACTGTCTTTTGTTATATGTGGTTTGCGTCTCGTGAATGCAAAAAACCGGGTTCTGGCATTTCATGGTCTGTGGCCAACAAAGCAAACATCTCATTAAGAGGTTTTTTTTAAGTTTGAGTTATTATATGGAGGGCAGTTTTGAACAATTGACAAACCAAACCACCTTATGAACTGGGGTTTGGGGCATTGTTATTGTGTTAATAGTTTTGTGTGTGTGTTTATTCTCATTTCGTGTTGTCTTGTTTGTTTTTGGAACAAATGATATACCTTGCTTACCTTGAAGCATTCAGGTACACATAGTTAAAGGTCTTATCATGCCAAAAATTGTTCTATGGGAAGTAGTGCTGAACAGTTAACTATAAGCATACCACATTGAATAAGACCTAGAATTGTTTATTTGGTAATTATTGGTACAAGCCTTGTGTAACAGATGTAAAGTTTACCTCCCTGACAAACAAGGTTGGGTCAGAACCAGTGTCCATGTTGTAGAGTGCCCTGAATTAACATGTAGAGATACAGGCACAGGAAGAGCTGTTGTTGCTTACAGGATACTGAATGAGGGGGGGCTGGCAGGCTTGCCCTGAGCTGACCCACTGGTTGAATTGGAACTACGGGAAAATGAAAAAGAAATGGACTTTTTAATTGACACTGGAGCAGTTTTAAATCAGGAATTAGTGCCAAAAAGTGATGAATTTATTCAAGTAATGGGAGCCACAGGCCAATCAGAAAAAGCTTTCTTTTTGAAACCCCTAAAATATAAAATTGGAAAACAAATGGGGATTCACCAATTCTTATATTTGCCTAATTCTCCAAAGCCCCTTCCAGGTAAAAACTTGCTAGAAAATCTGGGAGCTGTAATAAAATTTGATAAAAGCAAACTTGAATTTCAAGTAAACCCTAAGCCTGACTGTCAGAAAAAATTGTAAGTGAAGCTTACCCCTTAGTGTGGGCCACAGATATCCCTTGAAAATCAAAGCAAGTTGCCCCAGTAGTTATAGAGTTAAAATCAGGAGCAAAACCGGTACATAGAAAACAATACCCGTTAAGGGAATTCAACCCATAATAGAATGTAAATCACACGGTCTTACCTCAAAGGTTTTTTAAACCAGTCCCACAATATTTGGAAATCAATTATCTAAGAAATTGGAACAAAGGGAACGGCCACAGGGAGAGGGCGTTCTTCTACAATATGTAGATGATTTACTCATAGCAACTGAAACTGAAGAAAATTGTGTACAATGGACTATAGCATTGTTGAATTTCTTGGGACTAAATGGATATCGAGTTTCCCAACAGAAAGCCCAACTGGTGCAAGAAAAAGGGTATACCTGGGATACGAAATTTCTGGAGGACAACGATCCCTGGGAACGGAAAGGAAAGAAACCATCTGCCAGATGCCCAGACCTGACACGCCTCATTTCTAGAAGGAAGAATGTCAGCACAGCCTGTCGAGCATGACTGCCTGGAAACCATCGGAGCTGTGTATTCCAGCCGCCCGGACCTTACAGAAGGACCGCTTGAAGACGCGGAAGACTGGTTCACTGATGGCAACAGCTTTACGAAGCATGGAGAGACACTGGCAGGTTATGCAATAACCACAACAGAACAGGTAATCGAATCAAACCCTTTGCCTACAGGAACCTCAGCGTAAAAAGCAGAGCTAATAGCTCTGACCCGAACTCTTGAACTGGCAGAAGGACAATGAATAAACATTTGGAC
>NW_020955197.1:376439-382865 GCF_003031625.1 Empidonax traillii
CTGAAATGTTTAGATGAGCTTTACTCTTAAAAAAAAAAAAAAAAAAAAAATCAAAATTGATAGAAACACTATTGAGGAACTTGATTACCAAAAATGCTTTGCATCTTACAAGAGTTATGTGCAAGAAGCTCCTGAGGCACATAAGATCATAATAACATTGGCAGCACTGGTTTCTATTCTATATTTCATCATTATGGAAGAGTACAGTCCTTGGGAAATACTTGCGAATAGCCGTATTTAAAATAGATTTAAAATAGTTCAAGGTGATTATCCTTGTATTTTTATTTGCCCCTCTTTTAACACTTCTACTTTAATAGTATTTTTTCTTTTCCTCCAGAAAAGTTTGGCTTTTTACTGGACTGTTTAACTGTAGCCAGTAAAGACAAAAAAATACGTCAATGGAAGAAGACAGAAGAATCAATACTGCCCTCTGATACAAGAACTGTCTTGTTAAAAAAAGGAATAATTGACTACTTGTCAGTAATTATTCTACTCTTCAGTGTGTAAAAGGCAGTAAAATATAAGACTCAAATGTCAAGCACTGCCACTGAGCTGGTTAAACTAAGAGCTGGACTGCCAAATGGGGTTAGGTACCTTCAGATTGTAGATGTGGGTATCTCTGGGCTTTCCAGAAGCACTGGATCAAGCTGGCTGGTAAAATACCACACAGGTCAATAGCCATCAAAGCTAAGCTGCATGCACAAAGGTTAGATGGCTGTGGTATCAGTTGTCTAATCTTAAAGAGCATGTGAGTCCCTCAGTCCCGAAGATCCTTTGGATCTTATCCTAACATTGCTGAACCAAACAGCTATACCATATATAGTTAGGGGAGTGTCTGTCTCCCTTCTTTTTTAACTGACAAGCAGAAGCTGAACCTGCCTTCTCTGTTTTGGAAATCCAAAAGGATTTCCTTACAGCCTTGGTTTCCTCCAAGATCTGCTACTCTGGAAGTCCCACATGCCTCCAAATGACTCTGTTGACCTTTTCTTGAAAGGATGAACCAGTTATGGAAGCCATTGCTTTGCTTTTCATAACAAATGAGAACCACTTACACTTGTCAGGGGGTCTCCAACTGTTTTAAATGGCATCCAGTACTTGGGGTCCCCTTTTTCCCACCCACCTCATTCCTGAAAGATGGGACATAAATCCTACTGGAAGCTGTTTGCAAGGATTGGCATGGAAGAAAATGCAAAATAATTTGTTTGATTATACACAGAAAAGAGACTTCATGAACTGAGAGTGAGATCCAACTTCCCAAGTCTGTGCAGGGCTTTGAAAGAGGAGAGCAAAACTAGTGTTTGATAAAGGGACCTGAAGGAAGAAAAGGGTAAAGTAGAAGATGAGTTTTGCAGTGCTGTTTTACTGCCTCATAAACCTGAGGATGCTGAGCAATGTGACCCATGTGAAATGGAAGCAGGAAACTAGTTCTGCTGTGAAGGGCTTGAAAGCCTTCCAAAAAGTCAAGGTGTTTGAAACAGGTTTTTGAGTTTCTGTGCTCACCCCAGCCACAACACAGAAGTAATATAAAACTGTAGAGGTGACTTGTTCTCTGGTCTGAATCAGAACCAACACGTAAAAGAATATTGGAGCTGATCACTGGCCAACTAATAGAAATGAACAAAGACTAGAAAACTGCTTTACAAATATTTGTTTGACTTTGAAAATCAACCTTGATTTAGTTCATTACTATGTTCCTTCATCTTCTCATTATATTTTAACACTCAAGTTGCACTAGGGAGGATAGGCAGAATGAGCAGGATTCAAGCTCAGATATTTAACTGTCCAACTTAAATTTTGCTTTTGGCCATTCTAAATTCTCAACTTGTTTATAGCACATGAGCTGCATTATAATTGTTCAGGGGTTTTTTGTTGATGTAATAAAATTGAGCTAATTGCTGAAACTACATGAAAGTAACTAAACTGGTGCTGGTGCTGCTGAGCTTTATAATGAGGATGAGGACTGGAAAAAACCCCACCACTTAGAGTAAAAAGAGCTTAACTGATATATTGCTTTGCTATTGCAATACTGTTTGAAGTTCTTAGCAGGCCTCTTAGCAAGCACTTATGCTTCATGTTATGCAAGAAGGTAAAAGGATCCTGCAGACCAAAGAGTTTCACAACATAGAATATTTTTTAAGGATTCTGGAAAACACAAGCAATGTTAGTAGTGTGCAAATATAGACTTTGTGAAGGGTGACATGTGAAGGTAACAGGGCAAAAAAATCCTCTTCAGGTAAAACTAAGGAGCTAGTGCAAGGTCAGAAGTGGTAGCAGATGGTTATTAAAATATGTGGGAACATAAAAGATGGGGAGAGGCAGGCTTGCCAGCTGACATGTTGCCCTATCAGCTGAAGAGGTGACATGAAAGGGATCTGGCGGTGCTGATTGACAGGAGGCTGAACATGAGCCAGCAGTGTGCCCAGGTGGCCAAGAAGGCCAATGGCATCCTGGCCTGGATCAGGAACAGTGTGGCCAGCAGGACAAGGGACGTGATCCTTCCCCTGTACTCAGCACTGTGAGGCCACACTTGGAGTGCTGTGTCCAGTTCTGGGCCCCTCAGTTCAGGAAGGATATTGAGGTGCTGGAGCAGATCCAGAGAAGAGCAACGAGGCTGGTGAAGGGACTTGAGCACAAGTCCTATGAGGAGAGGCTGAGGGAGCTGGGGTGGTTTAGTCTGGAGAAGAGAAGGCTCAGGGGTGACCTCATCTCTCTCTACAACTCCCTGAGAGGAGGTTGTAGCCAGGTGGGGGTTGGTCTCTTCTCCCAGACAATCAGCAGCAGGACAAGAGGGCACAGGCTTAAGCTCTGTCAGGGGAGGTTTAGGTTGGATATTAGAAAGAAGTTCTTTAGAGAGAGAGTGATCAGGCATTGGAATGGCCTGCCCAGAGAGGTGGTGGATTCACCGTCCCTGGAGGTTTTTAAGATGAGGCTGGATGTGGCACTGAGTGCCATGATCTAGTAATCACAGTGGGGTTGGATCAAGGGTTGGACTTGATGATCTCAAAGGTCTCTTCCAACCCAGTTAATTTTATGATTCTATGATTCTATGATTCTCTGATTCTATGGTTGAGATAATCAATTAGTGGGAAATCAGCAAAGGAAAAATAAAATCCAGAGGTTTGTTTCCAGCACTCACAATTCATCTCAGCAGCTTCTTTCCAGCTCCTGCTTCTGTTCTTTCCATGTAAGGAGAAGTTGATGGGCCCAAAATCCAAGTTATAGCTTCATGAGGTGACTATGAAGACATGATCATGAATAGGTAAATGTTTTTCCCTTCTCTCGTGATATCCTAGACTTGCACTGATCTATAGTACACCCTTTTGAGGCAGATATTTTTATGGGTTTTTTGGTTGTTTATTGTTTTGCCTAAAGCCTAAGTCTGTTACTGTGACCATCTCTGTTACCATAGTGCAACTAATAATAGTACCATTATAAAATAAATAGGCATTTGTGGCTTGGTGTCTGGACAGCAATGTTCTTGGCTGGGTGGCCTTGGTTTTGCTGAGCTATCCACTGCTGAACTTCACGAAGAATATTGCCTCAGACAGTCGGCATGTCCTGATCCCCATGAAGTCCTCCATGCCATGGCTCCATTTCACCAGCTCAAGGCAATTAATTTATTTCAGTTTATTCCCATGTTGTTTGTGCTGGAGGTCTCATCTGCCCATGCTTCCAGCCTCCACTCTGATCTTAGGGCTTGCCAGGACTATGGAGATCTGTATCTTTATCATCTTAAGTGTAGATCCAGCTTAGGAAGAGTTAAGTGTGGCTTTTCAATATTGAAAATACATACTTACGTATATATGGCCAATATATTGTTTGTTCACGGAACATTACAAATATTGCACTACTTTTTTAAAAATCTTACTTTCTTGTGGGATGAACAATAACAAAGATTCACTGCTCTTAGAAGGGAAACCCTTTTCCACAAAGAACCTGAAAGACAAGTGTAACAATCTCTTCTTATCAGATAACACCTTAGTGTTGGCTCCTGTGACAAAGACTGCTCCCAGGAGAGAGGTCAGTAATTTTAACTGGATTATGCAGGCTGAAGAACACAGGCAGTACTGCTGAATTGACTAGGTTGTGTGGACCCAATAGAATGTACCTGAATATCCAACTGTACAGAAATGATTCCTGACCTCCCTCAGATAGGCTGTCATAAACACAAATATTAGAAAATCAAAGGCAATCTGATTTTTATGTGCTTCTTTTGCTGTTATTCTCTTGAGGAATTCTGTCCCCCTGTGCAGTGAGCAAAAAGAGGAAAATTATCTCCACAGTCATTTTGTACTTTTGGCAGAATTAGCAGAAACTCCTGCTAGTGCTTTGGTGTTTCTTGCTGTATGAGAGCCCCTTTGGTCACACCCCTTTTCCTTTCAGCCTTTGGAGTTTCTCATAGTTTAGTGTGGGGATGTAAAATGAGGCTCTCTATTTTTACTCTTTCCCAAGTTATTTTTATGAATATTCTCATTTTTCACATCACAAGCTCTACAATGTATAATTGAGCTACCCCTAATGTGAGTTATCTAAATAACTCACATTATCACGGGTAATAGAATAATGAATGTGTCACAGAGAGCATAATTCCACCTTTGAGGTTTGCCATCATTACAGTACATCTTTAAATGCTGGAAATCAGAGGGAAAATGCATAGCCTGGATAAAAGAACAAATGGAGTTAGTCATATGAGAACAGGGCTTAGGCGTGGAGTTCAGACTTAGCCTGGAAGAGCAATACTACTGTCCCCAGACCATCCAAAATCATAGGAATGGCTGGAAAATACATTTAGTCATCTGTGGTTATTTTTATTTGCCTTCTGGTTTTGAAGTCTTTATGCAGACTCTCCATGTTTGCACTGATTTTATATCCACAAGCTTCTCTCTGGAGTGAGAAGGGGTAAAAACTTGGATTCCCATTAGAAAAAGTAAACAGATGTGAAAATTCACAAACAATCTCTTGGTACCAACCACCACTGAAAATCTCCAAATAGCAGGAGACTTCTGATAAACTCTTAAGATTTTTTGCTGCTGCAAAAACTGCAAGATCTGGCTAGAAGTGAGGACTGGAGGCTGTTTCTCTTCTCACCTTTATGACTCATTTCATCTGATTAGCTTCCAGAAATTCTGTTAATTAAAAAAAAAAAAAATCTGCTTTCATCTTACTCTTTGTCCCCAGAAAGATGAGTGAAAGCCTTCTGAGCAGGAGAGGAGAGAAATTCATCCATCTTCCTCTTTATTGTGGTACCCTGGCACAACAGCTCTGCAGCATTTAGGCTATTTTATGAGATCCCCTTTTCCCTTGCAAATGATCCACAATCCCGCAGAAATTTCTGGCATTTTTCTTTTATTACTTATGAGAAAGAAATGTTGGAATCACAAACTTACTAAAAAATTGTTAACACCTCCAAAAATATTGGTAGCCTTAAAAAACTTAAAAGTACTAATATACAATGTAAAACTTTTCTTTAATATAAAATTCACCTTTTGTTTTAAAGTGTTTTGCTCCAGATGGTTATTTCTTCTTCAACTTTTGTAAGTACTATACTGTGATTTATACTATAATGTAAGTACCACACAAATGAAGTTGATAATTAAAAGCATGACCTTATGAAAGCAGTGTGTTCCAGTAATCTTTCAGTAAAGTTCTGGCTAACACATTATTGTCTGAAAATATTTCTTACAAATGACTGCTAATTTTCAGACACTAGCAGTTAGCTTCACTTCTTTCTGGTGATAATAGATATTTTCAAAATACAATATAAGAAAATTAATAAAAATGCCCCTTTCCCAAGAACTGCTGAAAAACTTAGAGATATTTCTGCCAGATTTTTACAGCAGTGAAGTCTGATCATAAATAATATGTGGTGTTCATGTTTTACCTGTGAATATTTCTGCAATCATTAGGTCAGCTATCTTGAGCAACAGGTTTATACAAAGTCTAAAGATGGCCATTTGTCATGTTCTAGTGTCTGTTGCTGCATTACAGGGCCAGTCCTACAATACACAAAATGTATTTTCACTGAAGTTTGGGAAATCTGAAATTTGTTCATACCTTTCCAGCTATAAACTGAAATAGGATGCTATCTGATTTACAATTTTTGCACCTCAGCTTTAGAATTTCAAAAGTGGTTGCACAGATTTTTAGCAAAATCAAGGTGTTCTAGGAATTTAAATGTACATATATGCCTCTTTGAGGTCTGAATATGAAGGTTGTACTGTACAGAGAGGTTCTGCACAGATACTGGGAATGGAATACCTTAGAGTAGAAAGAACAAATTTGAAAATAACACAGCACAAAGACTTTCTTTTCTTTTCTTTTCTTTTCTTTTCTTTTCTTTTCTTTTCTTTTCTTTTCTTTTCTTTTCTTTTCTTTTCTTTTCTTTTCTTTTCTTTTCTTTTCTTTTCTTTTCTTTTCTTTTTTTTT
>NW_020955197.1:383519-395041 GCF_003031625.1 Empidonax traillii
TTTTCTTTTCTTTTCTTTTCTTTTCTTTTCTTTTCTTTTCTTTTCTTTTCTTTTCTTTTCTTTTCTTTTCTTTTCTTTTCTTTTCTTTTCTTTTCTTTTCTTTTCTTTTCTGTTCAAGGCTCTTTTGCATGTTTAAAATTCTCTCATTCATCCTCTATTCTTCCCTAATTTTTCCCATAGAGAATAAGAACTCAACAATATTTAAATGCACTTCGCAAACTCCCTGTGTTCAAATAGTTCCCAAATTAGAAAATATAATGAACTCACTCTTTCAACTAATATGCTGTTATTGTTCACTTCTCACGTATTTTTTTTTTTTTCCATTTGTGGTCATGCAAGTTGCACTTATTTGTTCTCTTCATTGAAGTAATGACAGTAATACATATACTAAACTTGTTCCATGGGATTGACAGCTATGATGACTAAGCACCAGTCTGAGATCTTCACAGCTATTCAATAGGTTTATGGTTTCTACAGTTTCAAACTCTGGTCAAGGATAATCTATTTAAACAACATTCAACTAACCTGATCTTAATGCACACCTCTTCCTACAAACACCATCTTCAGTCTCTTGAGGTGTTACTTTCCTTCATCTCTTTGAGACAGAAAAATTGTTTTTATGGTTTGTGTCCATTGTACTGTCATCAAAGGCACATTAATTGGTAGGCATTAGATAGTCCATTTCTTTTTTTGTTATGATTTTTTAAAAAATATAGTTGCTAGGCTTTGAATATGTCATGTTACAGCTCTTATAGTGTACCCGTATTAAGCTGGCAAGGTATGATGCATTAACCACACCTTATTTAAGCAGCTAATTGGGTTTGTTTCTTCTGGCCAGCATACTGCCCTCCCCAGAATTTTTCCTTGAGGGATCAGGAGCTGTCAGCCAAGGCATCCACCCTGCCCTTTTTTCACCAGCATCATCTGTGGACTCCTCTTGTAGTTTGTTCATGGTGCGCACAGTGTCTGGGCTTTGCTGGCTGTGAGGTCCATTTGCTGTCAAGTGACCTGTTACAAACCTTCTCCTCATTGTCATTTGTCTGTTATAGAGAGAGGGAGAGGTACAACTCTTCTTAGGTCACCTTCCTTGGCAAAATGGGAAACATATTCTCATTGTAAGAGTTATCTATAGGAGCAACCCAGTAGAGAAACAAATAGAATTATATAATAGGTGTGCTGGTTTCTGGTTGCTTTTTCTGAATGGCTCCACACTTCAGGGAACATCACTATCTGAAAAAATATTCTGAACAGATATATGATTTTGTTCTATTATACAGTGTACCTAAAATAATGATTTTTTTTTTCACCTTGCTTCAAGTGTGAAAAAAGTTTCTTTGAGAAGCCAAACAAGAAGAGTATTTGAATGTGAGAATAATTTGGTAGAGTTTTTGATATCAAATGTCTCAGTTTCTTGTCTCATGTTGACTGCTCATCAAAACATCAACCATTCCATGTACATTGTATAGAGGAAAGGGACAGTATTGTATTGTATTTCCAAAGAAAACAGAGATACGGCACTTTTGAAAGCTTTTTTCCTCAGAAAAGGTCACAAAAAAGGCTTATTGACTGTATTAGGAAAGTGTTTTATAGATCTTGGATGAGAACTATTGTCTCTTTTCAGGAGAAGAGCAAATAAATCCATGTGCTTTATAAAACCATTGTCGTTCTTAGGAGATACATCTGTTTTTGTAGTGTGTACATGTGACAGTGCTCATGTATCCAGAAAGTTCAAACTTTCTATTTGGAACTTTTCCATGTGATGTCCCCGGCCTTCCCTCAACTAAGTTGAAGTTTTCAGAAACAGAAGAGCATCAAACAGAAAGTTTTTTGACCACTCAAGATTTAAATTTCTGCTAAAAGACGTGTTGGCAATTCACTAGTTCAGGTTGAAACACTTAGAAGAGTCTTTAGTCATTATTAATTCTATCATAAAGTAAAATGGGAAACAGAAACATTGCTTTGCGCTCTGAGAATGAGTATTCCAACAATGTAAGTCCTTTGCTCTCATCTAGAGGGACAGTGCAAATCTTTGGAAACGCTTTAGGCCCTCCCTGACTAAGTCATTCATACTTAGCAGCCTGGAGATACAGAATAGAAGCAAGGAAAAAAAAATCAAAAAAGACAAACGTTGGAATTTAATTTTTTTTATAATTCCTATTGCTGAAAATCATATATATCACATTCACTAAAGAAGTGGTATGAAATACGTATTGGATTGCTGACTCTTACTGCCAGCCTTGACAGATTTCATATACGGAATTTGGCAATTACTTTTCTTTTTTTATTCCTAAACAAAATTACATCTTGCACAGGGACCTCAGCTCCAACCAAGGTAGGCAGTTTCCAGACTTTATTCTCAGCACATAATCTGTACCTTCCTGTTACAGAAAAATGTCTCTGTAGTAGAATCAAATAATATATTTTTCTCTCTGTTTTTTATCCCCTGAACAGTTTTACCTTTGGAACCTTGTCTTTTATGTTACTTGAAAGTGAGATTTTTTTACTTATATTGGATTGTGTATCCATTCAATGGGCCACCTGCAGGTGTAGTGATTAAAAAAAATTCCTCATAGACAAGGTGTTTTTCAAAGCAGCTATTAACAGACCTACCGGCACAGTAGAGTATCATGATATTGGAATCCAGAGAGGATTTTTAAAGGTCTTTTCTCTTTCCAGTCTGGATTTTTCTTCTAGTCCTGTTTTCCAACATTCTACTACACCTTTTGGCTGTGGAAAGAGATGCATGGCCATTGCTGTCCCACACTTTAATTTTCCACACCTAGGTGACTACAGAATGTTTTGAAAAGACAGCAGACTTAAATGTACAGACACACAATGTTTTGTTGTTTAGTTTGTTTGTTTGTCTGTCTGTTTGTTTTTTTAATTGCACAGGATGCTTATGCCTGCTGTGTTTAATTTTAAAATTCATTATGTTATAGAATAAGTTTTCTTTTTCATCTTGTATCAGTTTTCATTAAAAAAACGCAATCTTTGACTGCAGCACAAATTCCCCCTTTAATTTATTTTTGTCTTATTGAAGCTAATGTCACAGACACTCTAAAAGGTGATTCCACCCTCACTCACACTCCCACAGCACTCCACACCTTTTAATCTTGCGTTTGGTGGTAATGCTTTTTTTTTTCTTTTTTAATCTCAGGATTCCATACTTTCCATTAGCAAGAAAAGTTCACCTGTTGGTGGTTTTCGGTATTGGTGAATCTTCTAGGTGTTTCTGTAACAGTTTACAGTGTGATGGCTTTCTTTAAAACAGACTTGGAATACTTTTGTGTAATATTAGAGTGCCCACCTCTCAGTCTTCTCTGCTTCAATAATATGTGACACACAGGTATGTTTCCTCTTTGTTCTTCAGTCTAATTTTCTGTGATATTTAATCTTTATTTAAGTCACATGGGATCAAACTTTCCAGTCTTATGCCTAGCTAGTGATGGAAAGAGGATGCCAGGAGAGGGAGGATTTCAAATGGGTTTTGGAAGATCAGGGAAGTTACTAATTAGAAGTAAATAGTTGGTTATTGGAACAGTAGCTGAGAGGCAAGAGAAGGATAAAGAGAGAAGTAAACAGGAAAGTATGAAAAGAAGTTTTCAGGAAATGCTACTGAAAGAAGGAAAAATTGTCAGAGATGAGCCAATGCAGGGAGGTGAATCCCATGTAGACATGCTGCTTGGACAAGGAACAGAAAAAGCATTGTTATGGAGACATTTTCAAGATCACCTTTTCCAAAATGTGGGATGAATCTTTGGGAGTGTGGTAAGTCAGAAAAAGTTTGGATCATGCTTCAATAGGGTATTGTGGTGCAAGTTACTATTTTTATTTCTTGGAGATCCAGGACATAAAGAGCATGTGGATGAGCTTATGAAGTGTTTTCTTCTGATTGTCTTTTTGTCATTCAGTTTTTAAAACAGTGTGAAAGCTCGAGTCTAAACAGGTCTATGTAGCCTCTGTAGGATAAAATTGTGCTGGCAAACTAGTACAACTGTCTTCTCTTTACCTAAATGACCATGAAACAGTGGTGGGATAGTAATTTCCATATGTGAGCTTCTTAAAAGTAGGTAAAATGTCCAGCATTGTCACTAATCCAGAGGTTATAAAGTGAGGTTCCCTTGCTGCTTCGCTTAATGGTATTTGCTGCAGAAAAAAAGTAAATAAATGCAGAGCAAGAAAATGAGAAACATTATTACTATGCATTTTGCCATCCCATGAATTGAAATTGCCTAATTTTTCATCAGCTTCACAATAGAAATGCCTTTTATTTTTTTCCAGGCACTTAGAGATGACTTAAGTGTCAATTGCCAGAACAAAGAAACCAATTTATGGATCAGGTTTTCTCTGTTTCTTTATTCTTTAAAATAATTTACTTTGATGGTTTAGTGTGCTTGAAAGGTGAGGGATTGAAAGGACTACGGTGAAGAAACATCAGTTCATAGAACTAGGTCATGTACATACATCTTTGCTAATGGTAGAGTTGAAAAGGTATAGTTTTGTCAACTTCCACTTGCATTTAAATTACCTTCAAAAAAAAAAAAAAAAAGAAGAAAAAAACCCCCAGCTAGCTCCATATCACATTCTGAATCACATTGTACCCAGTGCTAGAAGTAAATGCATGTAAATACATGAGAATAAGACTAAAGACTGTTTGAAAAGCCAACAGCATCTCAACTTTCTTCACCCACAGCTAATTCCACCCCACTTAATCCAGCAGGAAACTTTCTGCTGGCACCCAGGAGTAATGTTCACTGTGGTCGACATGAAGAAAATAAAGTTGATTAAGGCCCCTCACAATTTCTTCATATTCTGCTCTTATTTCTGCCTTTTAAATATGCCTGCTTGTTTGCACGCCTGTGCATCGCATGAATGAGATTCTGCTTTGCTAAATAGTTGCATCAGTGTTCACATGCACATCCAGCTCTGTCAGTGGCTGAATATTTATGATGTCACAGCTGGTGCTGTGTCCAGCTTGGGAAAATTATTATTTCTTCCCTGAAGAAAAAACTTTTTTACATTTGCGTGTTTCAAGAAGAAATGGAAAAACTTGGGAGCATTTGAGTCCTGTGGTAGACTCTCAGTAGTGTATGGCCACCTTGAAAATAGAAAAGTCCTTGTGTTGCGTAAACTTTATTCTGTGAGTGATGTAAAGGAAATCAGTGTATGCTTGTTGACCCTATTAGCTTGGGATTTTTAAATGCACATAGTTATACTCACCAGTTGATTAATCTCCTGCTGGATATTCATTATCATTCCTTCCAAGCAGCTCACCCTGGTTCCTTTGCCTGCTCTGAGCAGCCTGACCATGCATGTGGGACCCTCTGCCACACATGAACCATGTGAGTGACCTTCTGCCACTCACATGGTTCTTTGGTATCTCATGGCCAAAAGTTTCTTTGCCCTTTTTCAGGTACCAACAACACCTCATCAATGTATATGAAGGGGTGGTGCCAAGAGGATGGAGCCAGGCTCTTCTCAGTGGTGCCACCACCTAGGATAAGAGGCAATGGCCAGAAACTAATGCACAAGAAGTTCCACCTGAACATGAGGATGAACTTTGTTTCTGCAGGGACCAAACATAGGAAAAGATTGCCCAGAGAGGCTGTGGAGTTTCCCTCAGTGAAGATATTCAAGAACTGCCAGGATGCAATCCTCTGCCATGTGCTCTAGGATGACCCTACTTAAGAAGGAGGTTGGACCAGATAATCCACTGTGGTCCCTTCCAAACTGACCCATTCTGTGAGTCTGTGATTCTGTGACAACATACCTGCTAGTACCTTGCAGACAGTAAATCCCACAACAAGCAAGGGCATCAACTCAGAAATCATAAGCTGCGATGGCAAAATCCCCAGTTCCCTCTAGGACTAGTGAAAATGTGGGCTGGGATGGTTGGTCTTCAAAACCACAATAAAACTGGCAGTGGAATCTCAGCAGTCATGAAACCAAGGGTATGCCTCAGTTTCCTGCTGTGGCACCATCATTCCACCTTCTGAGAGAGTGCATTTGTTCTTAACTCATCAGGAAGGGGAGCCCATCAGCCTCCTACAAACCAGTGATCCCTGTTCATGCATACCCCTAAAGCAGCATTTGGGTTTTGTCCTGGTGGTTGTTCTTTTATTTCAAATGAAGAATAATCTGCTAACAGCAGCCAATAGATATCAGTAGAAATCACACAAAAGAGCCAGATGTAATTCAAATGTCATGTGTGAGATGGTTTCATCTGATACTTCTTAAACCTTGAATTACAACGGCGCTGTTAATAAATGGTTATCTACAAATGGGAACCTCTCTTGAAAGTGTATTTCATTTATGGGAATAAATGGAAAAGACTAAAATATAACATACTGCATAGAAGTTGTATTTCTACTTATATATATTCTGTCTTATCAAGAAAATGCCAATGCTGATATGCTGTGTCATTCTGATTTTGAAATATCTCATGTAAAAAAGCATATCGGGTTTGGTGATTACCATATGAAGGACTTTGGACTGATAAATTGAACCTGATTTAAGAAATATAATTTCATATAAATTTCACATGCATTTTGATTTTTAATTGTAAAAATCCATGGTCTTTTAAAAATTATTTTAGGCGAGGAACAAGCCCAGTGTAACAGTAATATTAGGTCTGTCACATATGAGCCTGCATCTGGAATGAAGCAGCTACACAACAAACCTAAGATACCAAGAAGCTTTCTATCAGACTCCCACTGGCACACTCTACTTTCCACTATCATTTACCTTGAGAAGAATGCTTACCAAGAAGACTAATTAAAGTGTAACACAACTTGACCATGGGTTTTGTTCTTGATGTATCACAACATAATTTTTTTGTAATTATTTTTCATCTCCTTAAGGTGAAAAATAATTCTGCTTACACACTTGCAGAATAAATATAGTTGACAAACATCAGTTATATCATCTTATAGGGTGGTAATAATTGCAGATTTGTACATTATGTACAAATATCTGAAGGTTTAAAATTGCATGATGAAATAAAGCTTTTGAAACCTTTAATTCATTGTAAGACTTTTATTATTTTATTATACTCTTTGTTCTCCTTTACAGCTAATGATTTTTCAAGATTTGTTTGTCACTGTTCTCTGTTTTTGTGCTGTACAGTGTTTGTGGGCTACGACAACCAATCCTCTTGGGCTTTCTTTCCTTTAATTTGCATAAACACAGATATCGTATGAATATTCAGTGAGTGGTTTTGCATTAAGTAAGTGCCCTTAATCAGCTTTCCAGTTCAGTTTTATTCGTTGCCCATACAGTCAGATATTTCACCCAGAAAATCTGACGGCCCTATAAAGCTAACCAGGTAAGGTTTGAATTCTTTTAATGCATTTAATGAAGGAGAATTAGCATTTATTATATAGATTCTGGGGATGACTCAAATCTTGCTAATTTGATCAGAGAGCAGCTATGTATATATTTTTTTATCTTTATTATTGCTGTTGTTTTTATTGTTGTTATTAACCCCAGATGGCCAGATTGGGAACATGCTTCTGTAATTTGCATAAAGATCAACTCTTAATGAATAATACATAAGCATTATTTTAAACACTGGCCTCCGAGTGCAGCAGGCTATGTGGCACCACAGTTTGATTGGCTCTGCAACATTTTCATCATTGGCAAATATTCCTACAGCATGAAAGCCATTGAATAACCTGAACTAATGTACAGTGCTTGTTTTTCGAAAATGTTGGCTGTCTTTTCAAAGAGAATTGCATTAGTTTCCCCCCATGCCCTCCCAGGCTGTAGCACTTCTCACTTTCCATAAAAAACATGTTATGAGCTTGATTGCGCTGCTGTTTGTAGCCTTGACCATTGGCTGAGATTCCTGGGGAAGGTGACATCTGCCTCAGCTGAAAACATGTTTAACTTGCATAAATATGAGCAACATGTAAATAGGAAACCCTCACTCTGATATGCAATATGCACCCTCCCATTTACACACGGAAGGTGTCACCACTCACTTCTGTTTAAGCTGGGATGCAATCTGAGAAAGGAACAGTCACACTCTAAACATATTATTTATAAGGCTATTTTAATTTTTCTCCTATCTAAAATATCATTTAAGGAAGGAGAATTGGAGGGATGGATACCTTTTCATAAACTAAGGGAAGGAGATAAGGAAAGCATTAATTGAGGACTCAACACTTGGGAAACAGGGTACAGAGGGCCAAAGCTAGTTTATGTATTTAAATTACTGGAGATAATTAGCTTCCCTCTCCTAATTCTTAGCTTAGTACTCAGCTTTTCTGAGTGTCTTGAAATGAGCCAATGGAGGATAAAATAATCACATCTAAAGCTTTCTCTTACAAATGGTGCTGATCCAGAAACTCATAGTTGTGCTGGCCCTTGAGGAGGTTCAGTGTCCCATGCAAAATATGATGCATGTGAGCACCAAAGATAGCCACATGGAAAAGGAAAATTAATGAAACAGAACTGTGATACACAGTAAGATTTAGGGTAAAAGCCATATTAAATGGAATGTGCAGTCGGCACATCTATCCTTTAAACTATATCAAGTACAACTATGCTTGTGCTTCACAAATGATAATGAAGAAAACCGAATTGTCCATGGGTTTGGACTATAGATGCAACATATAAACCTGAACACCTGGATTTTAACAGTACTACATTGCTAAAATTACACATTAGATAGACAGCAGGTAACCTTGAGTAATGTGAGGCACATGGTGGTGTGTGAGGCAAGCTGATATGTTTTTTATCATGTTGTAATCTCTGATGAGAAGATGCTGGGCCAAGAAAGCATTTTCACTGCTGGTATCAACTATTCCTGTAGAACTAGTACAAACCAAAACTAAAAAAAACCAAAACTGAAACAAAAAAAAAGATAATGAAGAAAAAGGTAAAATTCTTTGTTTTAATCAATCAATCAGTTTCCTCATTTGTGGTGTGTTATTTCTTCAAACAAATATTTATAACATTTCTTTTATGGCATTAAAGGAAGGCTCACCAGAAGCAGGTTTTTTTATTTGACCTATTTTCATTTTTTGTTTTCCCTTTAAATCAATGCCTGGTATTTTGAAGGGGAAACATAAAAGTGGATTAAAAATTAGGATGTAAAAATAGGAAAAAATGTCTCTCATGATTAGATGCACTTATTTTAAAAAGAGTTATATTTTATGCAGAATTTTTAAAAGTAATTTTAAATGCACATCTCCTGCCAATTTGAATTATTTAATTCTTTCAGGTTTTAATAAGTTCACTGTGCATTTGATCATCAGTCAGTAAATGTTTACAGCTATTATAAAAAGTAAGTGATCTTTAATGTGTTATATGGATTTTACGGCTGATAGTTTTAAAAGAATATGCTTACCCCAGAATTAGATGACTTATCAAAGACATTTTGTGAATGAACATCTGTAGTAGTACATATATTATTGCTGGGTAACTATAGAATGTAGCACCTCCCTCTGTGTTAAGCCCACCCTCATTATCTTTTTTCACAAACAAAAGATAAAAAATTTGTTAATATCGTGATGACATTGATCTGACCTGATTGTAATACTGTTATCATTGCTGCTCAGGTGAAATTTCTAGAGGAGGTGCAGGGATTTTACATACAGGAAGGACTTTAAAACTGAGCTTCTCACCGTCGTTCCTGAACAGCTGTTAGTGCCCTTGTTGGCAAAGCAGAAAGAAAGGGAGATGCTGCCTGAGGTATCTTCTGGGGAAAAGAAATGGGGACCAATGAGCACAATTTAGTTGTCCATACTGCAACAGGATGAAGTATCTGGTGGGAAAGGCTTCAATGTCTTTTTTGAGCAAGGATGCTCTGGAAGTCAGAAACTCAACTCTCCACCCTGGGTGCTTAGAGATAACCATGACAAACCTGGCTCTACTGCACATATTTTGACTCAGTTGAGTAACCCACTTTGATACACCCCTGAGTACCTCTGAGATATGCATCACCAGTCCCCACAAATATACAGCAGTTTCCATTTCATCTTCAAAATGAAACCATAGTATTAGGTGAGTCAGTCTCATCTCTTTTATGCAAGAGGAATCAAACATGAAACAGTGCCCCACCTCATAGTTCCTGCTGTTATTCCCCCCCCCTCCTCCCCCAGCGTAAATAAATAATTACTGGAAGCATGCCTTCAATAGCTATGATTGGAGAGTGAACACTGAACTGAATTCATCCTTAATTGCCCAGCAATGGGGGCCAGCAATGCATGGATTTTAATCCAGCTGTTTTGTAGTTTTTTATTTGAATTGGCAAAAGTTCTCACTTCCACTGTCTTTGCTACTGCAGTCCTTGTGATAGTGCACTCCAGGTTGACCACAGCATGAAACAAAACCTGTGTTTCTGATATTGGAAAATATTGTGGGGAGAAAAAGGAAGCAAACCAGCTTGCAGGCTTTCATATACAGTTTTAAAAAGAAAAAGAAGAAAACTATTTTTCATTTTCCATTGTCATAACCTCTAGACAGGCACAGGATCACTGATTTTGGTTACTGTTCTGGAGGACTATAGGAGTAAACCCTAGAAAGAAAAATGTCATGAAACAATAAATTAGGATGCTTATTCACCTCTCTCTCCCCCTGTTTTATACCAGTGTAACACCACTGACATCAGTGCTGAGTTACCTTAAGGAAAGGAAGGAGAAAATCAAGCTTGAATTTTGTATGGCTTTCTCAGTGACAAAACAATCTGACAGATATCTACTCTGCCAGTGTCACTGTAGCCCTTGGTATAAACTACAGATTTAAAATATGTGCAGCTCAAGCATATTTTAATATTATATATACCTAAATAGTAATGCTACGCTGACACCCAGAAAAC
Organism: Empidonax traillii; assembly: GCF_003031625.1. NCBI lineage: Eukaryota > Metazoa > Chordata > Aves > Passeriformes > Tyrannidae > Empidonax > Empidonax traillii. Next base: position 394,342 of record NW_020955197.1, read on the forward strand.
AGGTTTTTGCCCAACAATTTACCCACATACACAGCTTGCCTTAGTGTATTTACATCCATTTAATCTTCCTCAAATTCTCTCTTCTCTTTTCATAAACATAAAAAGTCTTTTGAAGATTTTTTGCTGCATACCACTGTTAATTAGCTTTTAGAATGGAAGTTCCAACAGTTTATTAACAACAGAAAAAAAAACCCAATTATAAGGGAAGGAAGTATTTTTACATAACGAATGAGTGGTTTGCATATCTAGAACTGCAAGGTGGATCATACTCATGGGAATTCCTGTTTCTTTACGTATCAGCTGCTAGAGTTATTATCATTCTCAGGTGTAATGCAGGGCATATTAGAAAAACAAAATCTTTCTGATATGTGTTGGCATGATACTACAGATACAAAAGGCTAATAGCCCTGGGTTCTGTACAACACATTTTTACAACTGTAGAATAAATGCATCTTCCACTTTCATGCTTTCAATTCATGTCTTCTGTTTTGGTTTGGGATATTTTTCTCATGGGTCTTTTTTTTTTCTTTTTTCTTTTTTTTTTTTTTTTTTTTTTTTTTTTTTTTTTTTTTTTTTTTTTTTTTTTTTTTTTTTTTTTTTTTTTTTTTTTTTTTTTTTTTTTTTTTTTTTTTTTTTTTTTTTTTTTTTTTTTTTTTTTTTTTTTTTTTTTTTTTTTTTTTTTTTTTTTTTTTTTTGTTTT
>NW_020955197.1:395155-411358 GCF_003031625.1 Empidonax traillii
AGAGAAGAAATTTCAGTGCAATTTAGCAAGTGCAGTGTTTCATTCTTGGCTGGGTTTGGCTATATATTGCCTGAAAAGTCTTGGAGAAGTCACTTCAGTGCCTATGCTCTTCTTCCCCAGTGATCATGATGGAGTGAGCTGCACATTGTTCAGATTTTGTCACTAGACCCCTCTCGTGAGGTTTAATTGTATTTGTGGTTGTGTCTTTATGTCATGGAAGAGGGACACTGTTATTCTCTTGAGTCCAGTTCCTGGGAAAAGAGATGGAGAACAGGGACTGTGTGAAGAACAGTTGCCACCTGACCTTGGTGCTCTCTGGCCTTTCTGGAATTATTAAGAAAAGATACTATGTCTTGTAATTCTGTCCCAGGTTCTAGTGCACAATGATACAGAGAGGGTCTGGGGTGCAAAAGAAGGTTCCCCAACATCTTAAGTCACTGTCCTCATCCCTCTACAGGGAGAAATGGCATCCTTCTAGCTCAGAATGTCCCTACAGGAAGATATCTGTTAGGTGGATCTTTCAGTTTTCCTCCATTCTGATGGCTCTTCACTGGTCTCCTCATCCTCTTTGCATGTGTGTTGGAAGGAGTAATTAATTCATCTTTGTTCATCACTTTGGGGATGTGAAGAGCTGCATCATTGCTAAGTGTTATAATTATCATAGCCTTGAGTCATATGTCAGGTTTTTCCAGGGTCCACAATTATTCAGTGCAAACTGGTAATATCTTCTGTAATGAACAGTGGCTTCTCAGTAATAAGTAATGACTTTGCTAATCACTGTATAGGGCCTGATGTCTTATTCAGGAGATCTTGCAGAATTAATTCTGGAGAAAGGAGTATTGGGTCCCATTGTGATATGAGGGAACCAAGTCCAGGTATTTCCATAGTGGATAGCTCACCAAATAAATTTTAAACATGGTGTTGGGCTGATGTGTAAAAGACAGTCAACAGCAGGCAGCAGGAACTGTCCAGGGACTTAGAACAATCTCCTTCCTGTGCATGCAGATTTCTCTGTGCAGCAATAATAGAAATCTGCTCATACCATAAAAAGTCCAAGTGTTGCACACAGAGTATTTTGTTTATTCACCTAAAGCAACCTAAGAAAATCTGGTTTGTAAGTAACCTTGTATGTTTATGACATCATTTGCTATGTAGCAGAGTTTTAAAAAATGCTATTGTTTCTCAGATCTGTAGCACAACTCTATGGTATTTAAAAGTTTCATATAAAGTTTGAACCATTGCATCACTGAAGATGTACAGAACATGGTGGGTCATGCACTAGATCAGTGCATAAGTACTGACATCATGTAATTAACAATTCTCCTTGCTACCATATTTTTTATCCATTTATTTATATGCTTATTTTTTAAAAACACAAAAATATGTCAGTAGCATTGACTCTTATTTGTATAATGTTTTGGAGTCCACATTTTATACAGTGAAGAAAAGTACAATATAGATTTATGCAACCTTTTTAATTACAATACTGCAAATGAAAAGCAAACAAATTAACAAAAAAACATAAAATATTTAGTAGAATTATACTCACTTTTCCACTATTGGAAGGCTTTGCTTTAGAATTCAGCATAACCTGGGTACTACAGAATACTACCTTTTTCACAAAATCTCATTCTAATTTTTCATAGAATCACAGAATCACAGAATATGCTGAGTTGGAAGATTCCCATCAGGATCACTGAGTCCAGCTCCTGGCCCTGCACTGGACACTCCAGTAATCACACCGTGTGCCTGAGAGTGTTGTCCAAATGCTTATTGAACTCAGACCAGTGCTGTGACCAATTGCCTGGGAGCCTGTTTCAGTGCCCAACTGATGAAAAAACTTTTCCTGACATCTAACCTAAACCTCTCCTGACTCAGCAAGGGAAGTGATTTAAATGTTCTTTCCCAAGTTTATTAACATGTAACAAAAACACCAACCCACCCCCCTGCTAGTAAATAGTATTGCCTTCTCCCCATGACCTCTGTACAGTCTTTAAAACTCTCCTTGCAGCATTGATCCTGAAGGCTAAAGGATGAAGAATTTAACTGTCAATTTTATTTATTTAATATTTTTTGAGCTTTATTTGTTGCAGCTGAATTCAGGTTAAAAAATTGTATACAGGGGAAGAAAGCTCTAAGAAAAGCTAGAATATTTCAGTCTTCAGCATAGACATCCAGGGAGAGAAGAAACTCAGAAATAATTTTTCAAGGAAATCGAGATTTTTAGGGAAAAAAAATCAACTTTGAAGAGTAAAGTTCAAAATTTTATATATGTATATATGTACTTCTTCTGAAGACAGGTTAATGAAAATATAATTATCAGGCTTTTTAAACACATTTATATTAAACAATCAAGTGGTGCTTTCACAGGTGTGCCTAGGGACATTAACTTAAAACAATTCTGTAGTTTTTCTCACAGATTTTGTGAAGAGATCGTGAAATCTGAGGAAAAGAGGTGTTCACTGATGTTTGCCAATAATCTGAGGAGTTTCTCCTAGTTTAGAGAACAAAAAGCTGTCCTTGACACTGTCATTTAGCCTGTTCAATTCTGTAAAGGACAGATGACACTGGTATATAGCTCTTAAAAATAACTCTGCTTATCCACACTCCATTTATTCTCTAACTAAATCCCAAATAGTGGCATATACTTGAAACCGATGCCAGCACCTTCAGGATTCAACTTTAAATTATTCCACTAAGTTGCTTAGGAGGACAATTTTTGATTCTCCAGCATTTGATCTATGCCCAGCCTCTATTCTCCCCATGAAATTATTTTCTGAAATATTACAGGAACTTGAACACTCTCCACATGTCCTTAGCAAACAGATTAAGCCAAGATGTAGGACAAGATATAAACTTTTAAAAAAATCAGGATGATTATTTTTCCTCTGCTTGGAGTTCTCCAGAGAGCAGAGAAACATATAGGGAAAAACACATTGGCCTGAATTTTGGAATGCTGATATTGAAAAGAAGGATGATTTCATATCATCAAGACCACCCAAAATGATTTCATGGGCAGTAAATAACAAAGAACAAATTTTCTTGCAGGTTGCAGATGTTCTGCTCAGAGTGTTGGTTTGTGGGTTTGTGGGACCAACAGAGACATTGGTAGGGATGGAGAGTGAATTAAAACCTGCAAGTTTGGATAATGTCCTCTGAAGGGGATGCCAAGCAGTAGTTTTTCCCTCTTGAGTGAAAAGAAAGCAAAAGAAAAGAAAGAAAAACCCTTCAGAGAGCCCACTGTGTCCAGACTCAGTGAGGAAAAAGACGCATTGAACCATTAGATATTAACACATTGGTTGTCCTGCTTTTTAGAGATATTCAGGTTTCTTTCAGGCTGGGATAAACCAGAAAGATCTTTTCAGCAAATGCAAATAAAAGGTGTCAGTTTGATATAAGTAATTTATTATTCAACCATTTTGCTGTAATTAATCTAAAAATCAGCTTGCTCTAAATAGCATGGATGTATTTTTGACAGGGAATAAAAGACAAAAATAAGTAGAGTGATAGTACAAAGATCAGTCAAAAAAAATGGAAGGAAAATTAATTGAATCTAGGAAAGGTAAAAAAAGAGTCCAGGACCCCAGCCTAAAATAAGCTTCCAGTTAAGTTTGTCAGTGGCTCCACAGAGTGAAATGAGGTGCTCACTTCAGAGGTGGGCGTTTTGCTGTCCATGAGAACTTGTTACAGCATTCCACACAAATAAATGAACTTTTTGAACTGCTTCAAATGTACCAAAACAGACTGGTAATAATGAATATTCATACTTTAAATACAGGATGCTCAGTCTTTCATTTGAGTTATTTAGATATCATCAGAAATGTATATGTGCATAAGAATGAAAAAGTGAGAGAAGCATTTCAGAAAACTGACAGCTTTGTGGATGAGAAACAAGCTATATTAAAAATACCAGGGAAAGAGAGAAACACAGAGAACCTAGTGATTAGGGGTATTGTCAGTAGGTTCTGATAGTAGGCATGCTCTGGAGCTGAGGTGTTTTGAATACAGACACTGTAATGCCAGAAAGATAAACACATATCTCTAGTGACTTCCTCATTAGGTCTGACTAATTTTACCCCAATCATCCTGCAGTCAATGAAATGATCTGTTAAGGTGGTTTCTGTGGTAATTTCATGGCAAGCACCAACACTCAGATTTTCCTGGTCAGAGCTGCCTTAAAGAGGTTTGTTCCTCTTTTGTATTTAAATATCTGTCAGACAAGCTGGGGACAGGGGTTTTGGGTACCAGGATGGGAAGCTCTTATGTTCTCTGTAAATCCTCTTAGTAAAGGGCTCTAGTGGCAGAGCCACTGCTTGGATTAAGTAGCACTGAAGAGGTAAAGGTCATTGTTCCTTCGTTCATTAATCAGTTAATTAGGATGAGTTGCTCTGGAGGTGGGTGGTAAAACCTGAGACCCTAAAGAACGGGAGTACCTTACCTAGCTCAATGCCTCTAGCTTCCTCAGCAATGTTACTGGGATAAAGAATATGAGTTTAAGGCTGAAGCCTGCAGGCAATTTGTATACTGCCCTGAGACACTGGCTCTTATTTTCCTCCTCATACTTTGCCTGCATAACAGCAAAAACCAATAAAATGGTTCAGTCCTTTGAAAAGATCCTGAATTTGTGTGTGTGTGCTAAGTGCTTACAATCTAACTGTAGGACAATGTGAATTTTGCAGTTTCCAGTGCACTTCATGAAGATGATTTCCTTTGAGTTTGTTTTCCATCAGTTTCTTTTCCTCACTGATCTCTTGTTAGGAGGGATGTAAAACAGAAGTGACTAATTCTCTGCACTGCTCTTCAGATTTCACTCACTGTTGACCCTTTCCTTCTCCTGTTAGAGTTATATAAGCCATGCTTGTGCCGAGAACTGCCCCTCTAATTATTACTATTGCTATTCTCTGTGCACTTACTTTTGGACAGGATTAGACACATTGCTGGCTCATCTGTGGCATAGCCAAGATAAATTTTTTGCATTTAATTTCTCCGCTTATTATTTTGTATCATTATTCCCTCATTATGTGGAGTGGAAGAAGAGTGGCACTTTTACTGAAACAGATAAGAGCTAATTTGATTTAAGAATTGACACTATTCCATATGATTGTAAATGTGATTTCTGGGGAAAATAACCGTAGCACCCAAGCAAGCAATCATGAGGTTTCTCCCAGTTACTTATAAAACGCTTTTACTTCCTCTTCATCTTGATTAGGTTGTCTGTAACAGACTCCTGCCATATCTTCATTTTTGGCCTTCCCCCTGATTCTTACCCATAAACATGAAACCTTCACCATCATCAAAGTCCCTAACATACAGGCCTACCTCCCTTTAAATCTAGTTTAAAGCTGTTTCCATGAGCCCTGCCAACTCTTGTGGAACCATCCTTTTCCCCCCTTGAGAAAACTGAACCCTATCTGTTGCATTCCAGCCTGGTGTCAGGTAGACCAACCCATCATAAAACCCCCCAAAATTTTGCCAGTTATACCAGACTCACAGCCAGATATTGATGTGATGTGTTTTCCTGTTTCTTCCTGCATCATTCTGCACAACTGGGCGGATAGAGAACAAATATCTTGCATTTCTGATCCTTTATCCAGTCATCTAAGGCCCTCAGACTTGCAATTGCATCAGTGATTACATGAAACAGCCATAATGGATAGAAGTCTGAGGACTGCACCACGATAGGAAGCTTTCTTTTCACGTATTTACCCAGGCACCTGGGATTCATCAAATGTCCCTAAGGCGTATACAGCCATAACTTTGCAGGAAAAAAAAAAAAAGTACTGATTCAGTGGAATTCCCTGTGATTATTTACCCTTTGGATCCTCTTTAGATGACTCATGTTTTGTCATTCATAATCGTGATGGTCTGGAAGAATGCTGGCTCACAACATGTTAAACTCATATGTTCACATGCTGAATAGCGAGATTTGAATCTTTTTGTGCCCATATAACCAAACTTCATATATTCTATCCTGCTTCATTCTCCTCAAGCAAAATTAGAAAGACAGTGTTTTCAATCCAAACATTCTAGATACAATTTCTGGAATATTTTTATCTCCACATCCCAAACTAGCTGATGATTATACGTTGAAGTGCTTAATTTGCCCATCTTGTTTATGAAACAAACTGAGAATGAGTTATTGGCAGGTTCCCTTCTCAGAGCAGTGTGGACTAGCAGCTCAGATTTTTTTTAAATGCTGATGTTCTTTACAGTGAATAGCTTTATAGTATTATAGTATTATTTTACAGTCCGTTAAGACATTTATGGAAATTAAACAAGCAAACCTCAAATACCTGCACAATAAATACTTTAAAAATGTTAATGGTTAAGTAATGCTTAGCTTTTCACAGGATTCTATATTCTTGCAATTGAAAAGTAGTTAGGAGATCTTTATTGTGTATTAAAATGTACCTTTTTAGCAGAGAATTTGGTGATAACTTTTTACAGAATAGACTCCAGTACCGTGTTCAACATTTCTATAGAGTAGGTAGTCTTTACATCAGTATATTACAAATATGTACAGAAACACAGTGGTAAACACAATCCCAGATCAAACCCCCATATCCAGATCTATTTCTTTGACTCCTGGATCCTCTGGACAGTTTTGCTGACAACAGTGTTTTTATCTGACCAGAAAGTGACCGTAAGGGAAGTATTGGTTACCTTCCAAATGATAGTACTGTGAAAAAGTGTCTAGTAAAATAACCTCTGGGGTTTTTTAATGTAATTGTTGATATTCTTGATGGTGCACTGACAATGGTCTTTCATCTCTAGGCTTTCCACTTTTCAACACTAGCAGGTATTTTTATCACATACTTTGAGCCTGAGCATATAATCCCATTGAGTTTGACTGGTAAACAGGTATATGAAAATCCTTTGAAGTGGGCTTGTGGTTACCAGCTTTTAAACTCTCGTTGTATTGTGAAAATAGTGACCTTGTCAGAACTTCTCATGGCACATAAGTGAAAATAATGTCCTAAACAGAACTGTTGAGTAAAAAATTTGAAAAAAACTAGTGATGGTAATAATAGATGGTAATATTTAGGGTTTGAGAGTTGTTAAGTTTCTCTCAGTTTTCTGTGCCCATTTGAGAAAACTGTTGCTGTTTCCTAGCCATATTGCAGGACACTAAGCACTGGGAGGCTTCTCTTTGATTTTCATCGAATAGCAGCATGCCACATCATATCTGTGGGCAAAAAGTCCTCCTTAGGCTGTATCTGGCTTCCCTTTAGTGCCAGCTCTGCAACTAAGTAAATATGGATTTTCATAATGGAAAGAAAACCCTCTTGTAATGAACTCTGGTTCATCACCACAAAAAGTGTGTTCTGTTTACAATGAAGCACTGTATAAGCCCCAATCACATAGACAATAATAATAGTCTCTGCAGCTATAACTCAATTTAGAAATAGTAAAACTGAACACAGAAAATTACTTCAGTTAATACCTCTCCACCATGATCTGCTTAAATGTAAAGGCATTTTTTTTTATTTTAATACTTAGAATATTCCTTTCCTAGTCAGTAATCACAGAGCTATGTAATTTTCTTTAATACTAAAAAAACCCAACCCCCCAAAAAAAACAACAACAAAAACACCCTCCAAAACAAGCCAACAAAACCCCCCAAATCCCCAAATAACAACAAACCCACAAACCCCCACAAAAACAAACAAGCAATCAAACAAAAACCTGCCATGGGAAAAACAAACAAACAAATAAAACAAAAACTCTAAACCCACCAACCTGACTTTTGTTTAGCTTTTTTTCTTACTATACCTTACTATATTACTGCATCATATTATATATACACTCTAATACTTGGATTATAACAGTATTAGCTATTATTGCAATGTAACAGTCTGGTATTATAATTGTGAGATCTCCATTGTATTGCATTAATGCCCTCTGTCCTCTTAATTTTATATTATAGGTGGTAAAACCAATAGGAAATTGAGAGTATGGTCTGTACACATTTTCATACTTTATTGCCTCTTATTTGGAATTCATAATATTATACTGGCTTGTTTTATTCTCTGTTTTGCATATCTGGTGGAAATTGAAGCATCAGAAGAGATAATGGGATGGGAATAACTGCTCATAAATACTCTCTGTGATTAAAAAAAAAAAGGGGGGGAAACCCCCTGATGATCCAAAGCAACTTCAAAATTATCTAAATTATCTCTGAATATTTAATAAATTTCTGTATGCCATTTTGGAAGTTACGCTTATATTGCAAGATAGTTTTCCTTGGGGTTCGGTCCTTGCTCTTGTCAAATCAGGGCAATTTCAAGAGTGGACCACTGGGTAATATATCTCAAATCCTCAGTTCTGCAGCAGAGGAGGTCCTCTGGTATCCACCAAAATCTGGTTGATCATTCTACTAGAGTTCAAATGAGTGTCTTTGAGACTATATATGATCCCTTGAGATAAATATTGATGATCAGAAATGAGGGGTAAGTATTGTCCCCAGAAGTTGGAGAAGAAGACCAGAGGCATCTGTAGGTCCTCAGAGCAAGTTCAGTGCTCACATTTGGGGCATTTCCTAACACATCTGAAAGAATTAAAAGGGTAAGAGGAAAATGCACACAGCTTTCCTTATTAGGCACATTTCTGTAGGTTTATGATGCATGGGAAAATGTTTGTCCCATGTAAGGTACAACATCTCTGGCAGTCCTGTAGTATTATAATAATGTTGCCAGTGTTGATGACAACAAAATTTAGGCTTTTTGTTCCTGTCACCTTCTCTGGGAGTAGGATTGTTTTTCAGTGAGATACTCTGCATAAGTTGTGGATGGGGCCTTGCCGCTTGTACCCTCTTTGCACAAGAGGCTACACTATCTATTTTAAAACCTACTGTGCATTGCGTGTGCATTCAAGTTGAGTACCTCTTTTTCAAAATGTTTCCCTTAATGTGTTTTCCATAATATCCATCATGCATTTCAAAGGACTGGCAAATGCTGCTAGAATATCCAGGAAAAAAACCCATGTGGGATATTTTTGTCACTGTGATCTTTGATTTAGGAGTTTCACTAATTGGTTTGTGCCACCTATTTTAAAATATCTTAGAGTTCCTATGGAGCCTTTTATTTGATTTTTTTCTTTTTTTTTGTCAAATGAGTACAGGTTTTGTTCAGAAGGCTTTGAAAAGAAGACTCTAAGACTCCATCCTACACTTTTCTATTCTTTCAGGATTAAATAGCTTGACTGAAAAATGTAACGATAAGGAGGAGTAGGGAAATGGGTTAGCCAAAAGAGAGGCAAGGATGAGAGGTGATCTGATTTGGGAGAAGAGAGGAGAAATCGAAAGGGAGAAAATGACTGATGAAAGGAGTAAAGAGAGACCCTGTGATGAGATCTTTCTTGGGGCAAACAGAGGAATACACCTCATCTTGAGAGCAGCACATTCACAGAAGATGTTTAGATGGGATATTACTTTTGAAACAGTCTCTGATATATATATATAAAAAAAAAAGGTATATGGCCATTGCCATTGATATCTAGGCAGAACAAAAGTGAAATCATCAGTGAAATTTGTCCTAAGATGTAACACTGGAGTCCTTAACTTCTCTGACTCCTGACTTCAATATCTTCAGTGAGCAAGGCTTTTTAACATGAAAAATATTAAAATTGGATCAAGCCATGCTATGATTGCTGTAAGTGCAGCAATGACTTACCATACTGATGCCCCACTGTCCTTCAGGCAGCACTTTAACCTGCTATTAAAGAAAGATTTTGCTTGAAGCATGTCTTGCTGTTGAAGGGCTATACCTCAAGCAAAACACCAGCAGCCACAGTGGTGTTATTCCTAATGTCTGTGTCTCACCTGCATGGTTCACGGGATGCTGCTGGGAAGTTAAAGCTTGCACCTTGGGAAGGCGATCTACTTTTGCTCATGCTGCCATCAGGAATAATTGCTCTACTTGGGAAAAGGATCTTGAAATATGGTGGGTTTGATTCCGTGACAAACACAAAAGAACTTTTCGTGCACTTTCAAGGATCATTTTGAGCAGAGGAAAAAGGGATGGGATGATAGGATAGGCCTGGAATAAATGCTTGTCTCTAAAATACATTCTGTCAAATCTTGATCAACCTAAGCAAGTTCAGGCTTGTACTGGGGAGAGGGCACAATTGTTATACTCTTGATCTGGTACATTTAGTGGCATTTGTTTTTTAAAAAAATTCTGCATTCATTTAGGGGGGCCAAACATCTCTTAGCTGCAAAAAGACTTCCCCCCTAAATGTATTTTTACCTGAAATCCTGATGTGATATATGAAACTGCAGCACAGTAGCATTAGCTGTAAACTTCAATATGAAATTAATATCTTCCAATTCAAAAGAGCTTTTAAATATTATACAACTACATTTAAATAATCCAAAGGTATGATTCAGACCACTTCAAGCATCATCCCTCAGATATTCTTGGTCCTTTTTTTTGCTTCTTAGTGATTATTCATTACTTCAGTGCATTATGATAACCTCTGGATAAGTCAGGACTCCATTAATCTGGGCATTGTGCATGGAAAAAAGGAGGAGAAGAAAAGAAGAGAAGGAAAGCCAGCCCATATTCCTGAGATCACACTGCATAGACGTGAGGACTCTATATTAAATAAACCTGAATGAAAGGTTTACATGAGTAGTTATTTATAATGTCACATTTTTTATTCATTTTTCCTCTTTATCTCAACAAAATTCAATCGAAGTCAGTAAGAACTTGACCTGATAAAAAAAGTCTCTGTGTGTGGTTGATCATTGTCTTATCTGAACATATCGTGAACAGTAAACAATTGAACCTGGTATTACTCACATCAGGAAGGTATTATTTGTCCTGCCTCCAAGAAAAACTAGAAAAAGACTATTGAAATGTTCTCTACAAGGAAATGGAGTATTTTGTAGCAGATAGAGAAACACAATATTTGGCTCCCAGTCATTTGCATTAAGAATCCAAAGATTTTTTCCTCTGCTATAGGCTTGACTAATTTTAAAGGTTTTATTTATACATATAAAAGAGATGGTAGTCTCAACCAGCAAAATATTGAAGTGGCATCTCAGATGGAAAGGTTTTACTGCTGTGTATTTTCCTTTGCTCATTCTTCCCTCATCATGTTACGCCTCAAACTCATTTTGTTATTTTCATAGAATGGGTCCCTACCCTTTCATGTCAAAAACACACAGAATGTATGTGAGGAAATGAGAAAAGAGTTATTGCTATCCCTTTTACAGTCTTTAGATATTTGCTGTATTCAATTCTTGTAGAGACAACTCCAAAGCTGCCAGTACTGAAAATCAAAATCATTGCCTGTAGATTTTAATTGACTGTCTCCCATTCAGGGTTCATGGTGAGTTTTGCCAGTTTCTGAGGAAAATTTAAAAAAAACCCAAACAACAAACACCCCACCATAAAAGTTTGGCATTTAAATTGAAAACTGAACAGTTTTTGTATGAAATGCAAACACCTGTTACCAGAGAGTAGGGTAAATAATGAGAAATACAGCATCACTTATGTAAGTGATGCTTACACACATACATGCTGAAAAAAAATTGAAACAGAAAAAAAACCCACACAACTGAATAATATAATGTAAATAAGGAAAAGCAGAAGGGGAGGAAGTTTAGAAAACAAGGTACCATTCGCTGTGACAGACTGTCCCAGGGAAATTAACTCATCTCACTCCCTGGAAGGAGCCTCACAATTGCATGGGAAGAATTTTCCTGGTGGTCTTATGATACATTTTCTGGAAAATGAAGATAATTTAAATCTATCAAACTACTGAAACACTTATAAAACTTAGAGGTAAGATATACTTAAAAATATAAATAAAGCATTTCACTAATTTTTCCATGGTTTTAGAACTACATTATTTCGTATCAATTATAAACCAAATATTAATGCTGAGTGAATAACTCACAATTAATATTTTATTCTATGAAATTAGCTCTTTTTGCTTCTTGTGGAATATTCTCCTTTTATATTTTTCAATTTCATTCAGTATGGCATCTTCACCAGCATTTCAGCAAAGTTTATTGTCTTCTCTCCTTGGAGTATTCAAATATTGATCTCTCTTTATTCTCATGGCTTAATGTTTAGGTTCTTTGTGATTGGGCAGATTTGTCTCATGGCATTGTATGAATTACCTGATTAAATCAGTGCATGGATTTTTTTTTGCATCGGTACACAGCTATGGATCTGCCATTCATTTTCTTCGAATATTTGTGCACACAGGTATGAAGTCCACCTTTTGCAGATACTCATGCAGAATTGTTATTGAAGGAGTGTTTCTGAAAAACAAACACTTGCAGAAGTTCATGATGGCTGTACTAAATTCTTCAAACAATTTACATGAATAATCTCATGTTTTCTTGAGTTTTCAATTTTTTTAAAAAAGTTTCTCAGACCAAAGCTCTTCTCAAATATTTATAATGAATACAAATACTGTTTTAGGTCAAACTGTCTGAACTCTGTTCTTTGCAACACAACACCTTTATTGTTATTATTGCTACCAGCCTGTATGTAAGAGTCCCTCCTTTTCAAGAAGAACATAAATATTCACACCACTGTGCAAAAAAAAGAGGAGAGACAAACGTGTAATTCATTTGCTATGGACAGTAAATCTACATGTGAAGGATATTGTTCATGGGCAAACAAATGTGAAACACGTCAGCCAGTCACAACACATGTCAAGTAATCTTTGCAATGATCATGGGAAGATTTTGCTTTTAAATAAGTATAGGACTTCTTTTTGCTTCTTTATCTTCCAGGCTAAAACTTTTGCAGAGAAACACTATGAATTCTCTGTGTTTCTCACAAAACTCTTCTGGATTATGGATCCTTTTTCATCTCATGTGATGAGCCTCAGAGGAAATCTTGGGAGACAATGAAGCTCTAATTACCTCTCATGAAAGTGATGTCGGTAGTCTGTTCCTATGCCTGAAAACTAAAGACAAAGAGATGTCCATTTTAATTTGTATATTTATTTTTAATTCATATCTTCCTTCTGTCAGAAGTTCAATGGCATTACTTGTATCCACAGTGCGATCTCAGCAGGATTGCAGTTTCCTTTCTCAGCCAATAATTTTCTTTGTCTGAGCATATAGAAAGGAAGGTCCAATTTGAAATGTTTGTCCTATTTAAAAAATACACATCATATTGTTTCATTTTATCCCTTTCCTCTCAGAAGTTCATCTGTCACCTGATCCTACCACACAAAGAACATTTTAATTGTGTAAGAAGTTATTTTGTTTTGAAATTGCTTCCTCTTTCTATTTTTAATTTCAATCCACACTACAGACAAATAAATACTTTCCAAACTTTTTCTGAGTGTTGGGGTGGAGTTACTTCTATATTTAAACACTCTAAATTATTCTGCATCTGGGATTTTTTCTGAGGAATAAGAATTTCTTCTGAGTGTTCATCAAGACATTTCCAGCAAAACCAGTTCCTGAATAGAAATTAATCAAATATCAAAATATGTAAAACTTCTGATGCAAAACCTGTCTTTGTTTTTTAAGCAAATGCAGATATATGGAGACACAGTGTGTTGTGCCATCTTGCTCAAATTTCACCATTTTCCCATAAAATGCTGCAGAATGGAAGAACAAGTCTGGCACAATTCCGTTAGTGCTGCAGTCACTGCAACTAGTTTCCACCCTGTTGCACCAGCTAAAGTATCCCCAAACAGGAGGAAAGAAGCACTTGGAGTCACTAGCTTGTCTTCTGAATGCCTAAGTCTCATCTTACTGAATCCTTCAATGTTCTTGAGGTCTTAAATTATTTGTCAACAGTATTTTCAAAACTGATTAGTTCCGTTGCATGCTGAAGTGGGGTTTCGTTAAGTCACTAAGAGAAAGTATGTTTTTGTACCAGTTACTAGGTATCCTTTTTTCCCTCGTGTTGGAATTATGACCTGTTGTATTTCATAAAACTCTTTGATAATCTATGAGATCATACTCAACTATGTTTCAGTAACAGAGTAACAGACTTATTTCAGAACTTCTCATTCCCCCTGAATTTATATTAATTTTAAACAATTATTGGGGGGGACCCCCTCTCTTGAGAACTAAAACATATAAGACTGCTCCAAAGATCCATTTTTGGTCTTCAAATGAGGCTGCTTAATGATATTATTTTTTATTGCCAAAGCTGCTGAGATTGCAGCTCAGACTCTAAAGCAAATTAAAACCTTATTTCTGACTAATATCAGGTGAGATACTGACATTTAAGTTTTCAATGCAAACATTCAGAAAATTTATTGTTATTAATACATTTTTAATTATGTATCTAGGTTTTTTTTTTTTTTTTATGATTTAAATAGAGTATGTAATACTTGGGTCCTAATTCAAAAAGAATAGTACAGTGCATGACCAAAAAAATTCTGTTTCAGACATTATCTATGTGCCTAAATTGGGTTTTTAGAAGGTTAGGACAAGAGTCACTCTTTCTCTTATATTAGGATAAATTTAATCTCATTGAAATTATAATGGCATAAGGGAAATCAGCAATGGTTCCCCAAAGATCCCAACTAAGTGCAAAATTTGGGTTTTAATGTCAGTCATTAAGTGACACCATGCAAGTCTTTAGAGCATGTGGGTTCACTGAATATATTTCTTTGGAAAAGCTGATAGGATTTTTGGTGTTTGGGTCAGATAGATTAAGTATACTTAAACAGACTAACAAAATGGTAGGGGATCAAAATCAATTTTTAAATAAGGTACAAAGAGTGAACATAAGGTCAACAAAATAGAAAAAGACAAGCTAAATGAACTGTGCATGTATAGAATGTCTGCAAACAATTTATAAAAAGGTGCTTTAAAATTTTTTTAAATTGTGTTTAACTAACTCCTAGTTCACTTGTTTTTCATGCAAGTGGAACAATAATTTTCTAACCTGCAGAAGCCGATATAGCATCTCAAAGTCAAAATTAATTCTCCTCTCCTCCTTCACTATCTCCAGAAATGATGTTGTAAACTAAACTTACACTGTCATATACCTCAGTCAGTGGGATTTCTGTTCAAACTCATTACGAGGAAAGTTTGTGTTGATGGTATTGCATGAGTATGTGGAAATCAGTGTGAGCTGAGCACTGATGTTTCATTTGCCTGGATGACAAATAGAAATAAGGAATTTGTGTTGAAAACTCAGTAGTCTGTGGCAGAGCAGTGATAATTTTCATCTATAAGCCTTGGCATATTTTGTGTTTAAGGTCTGATATAGAATTAGTGAGCATGAACATAAAGCCCATATTCCACTTATAACGTCAATTGTAAGAATAATGCACCACTGAGGGAATTACAAAGAGTTTTCAAAGGGATCAGTGCAAACACTAGATAAATAGATTGAGTAATAAATGAGATAGAATGGGTAAATCAGTGATGAGTTGTAAAATGGTTGAGTAGGTGAACTCCATATATTTAATATACTGTAATAGAAGAACAGGAGAAAGAGGTATGGCTAATTTAAAAATCATGAAGAGGTGGAAAACTTGCAGATTAAACTATTATGAAATAACACAATAATAATAATTAAATTAACAATATTTAATAATTAAAATATTAATAAATAACAGGTGGAAGTTAGAAAAATATGTAGTTTTGAACCAATAAATCATAAGATCTTGGGTTATCAATACTCTTAATTTTAGAAGAAATATTGTAGATGTAAGAAAAAGTAAAAGAGGTTTAATGAGAGTAAGGGTGAAGAGAATTTACTGTTTGCTAAACATGAGAAAGAAGAAATAAAAGGTTTGGGGTTTAAACATGCTCAGAATTTCTTATTGCATAAAAAATGAAAGTATTTAGGATTGGGAACACTAAATAAAGCATATCAGTGCTTTAGGTGATGATTATTGTGTTGGAAAGAACTACCATCTTCATAATCAAGAGAGAGAACTGATGTTGATGACAATGAACATGATGATGTTGATGATCATTAAGAACTACTCTCACCTGCTTGTCTGATATGTTTAAGCAAGAAACGTACTGCCGAATAATTCTTGTTGCCTGTATTGCAATGGTTTGGGTGTCGTACCTAGACATGTACATTCTGGAATAAAAGCCTGTGGGTAGTTGATGAATATTTCTACTGGACATGAGCTTAAACAATATCAGCAGCCAATGTATAAACATAAACTATTATCTGTGCTTTGTGGGTTTTGCTGACTCTTCCATCCCTGTCATAGTTCTGATTTTAGAAAGGAATTTTGTCTTTCCTT
>NW_020955197.1:412236-428862 GCF_003031625.1 Empidonax traillii
GCACTGGACATTGCAAGCTCCACTCCTCCAGTGATCCAACAGCGCCACCCGGTGACTACTATAGAACATTACAAGTTCTGCACTTTTGATAACTCAACAGCGCCACCTGGTGAACGGTATAAGACATTACAAGTTTTTTTTTTGCATCTCCAGTGACCCGACGGCGCCCCCTGCTGACTGTGGCTGGAACTGCACCAAAGAGTGCTAAAAATTGAACTATTTGATTTTCTTTTTTGCCGGTTTTATCGGTTTTGTTCTTGAAGGGGATTATTGGTGGGTATAGGGGTATTGCTTGGTTGTTTTACTTGTTTTTTTTTCGTGTTACGTTAATACACACATATCTTTTAATAAAGGGCTGTTATTTTTCTTTTTCCCTTTTCCATAATTTGTTTTCCTTCAATCGGAGCCTCTTAATTTCGGATCTATAATTGCTAGAGAAGAAGGTTTGGGTCTTTTTCTCCTAATCCATCCTCAGCAAAAGACCCTTGTCTCAATTAAACTGAGACAATCCCCCAATTTTATTTCATCAGACTCACACAACCACCATGTTTATCTACTGTCTATACTAGGAAATTTATGAGATACTAGGAAGTTTATAAGTCAATCTAGAAAATGGTAATTCCTCAGAAGTAGGAGTAATAGGTTGTTGTGGTTTTGCTTTGGGTCAATTTTGCTTTCCACCCCCCACACAATTATTACTAGTTGAGAGTAAGTTTTTGCAGACAAAAGAGAGACAGGATTTGGGGAAAAATAGTATAAACATTTATTACTAGTAAAGCAAAAACTACTAATAAATTAAAAACTAAAGAACTATATTTACAACAATTTCTACTCGAGTTGAAGTGCAATATATATACAGAAATACTTCTTCCCTTTTTATACCAGTCCAAGGAGAAGAAGTAGTCTCATTCTGTATCTTTGGAGTTCCAGTTCTCTCCCTCTAGCAACAGATCCTCAGCAGCAGCAGCACTTTCATTGCAGTTGGAATTTCTTCTGTCTCCCTCTCGCTCTGTGTTGGCTTACCCCCCTCCTGGGCTAAGACTGAAGGCTGGAGGTTATTCAGGTCCCGAAGGGTTTTCTTTCCATAGGCTTGCAAGGGGACACTTGCTTACTATGGATCTTCTTCCACAGGGTTACAGGGGATAATGGCTTAAGAGTTCACCCGTTTCCCTATGGAGGTCCCTCCCCATGGGAGAAAAGTCCTTGATAGACTTCTCGGCATGGGTCTAGGACGAATCCACACACACACGGTTTCCAACATCTCACATGGGCCGTCTCGCTCCAGCATGAGATTTTCTCAGGGTTACAAAATCTTCAACAGCAGTATGGATCCACACACACACGGATCCCAGTATTCCACCTGAGTCGTCACTGCTCCAGCACAGGTTTCCCTCAGGGTCACAAATCTCCACCAGGACTCTGCCTCCCTTCAGTCCTTCTCATGAAGTCTCGGTTCTCTTTGGTACATCCACAGACTCCTCTATCAGCCGCATGGGGGGTCTCCTTACTCCAACAAACTTTTATAAGTAGCAGGGATTATTTTTCAGTCTTTTCCCTGCTGAGGAGAGAGAGCGAAAAGGCAGGGGGGAAATAAGCCCTCCCCTTTCGCACTTTACTTTTCTTACTGCAGCTTCAGCTGCCAGCTTCGACCTTGGAAGCTCCGTTATCTTTCAGCTGGAATTCTTCCACAGCGGTTTCTGTCCAAGCAGTTAGAAACTTTTTTTTCTTCACTCTCTTACAAGAGAGAAGGGAGGACTTCAGCGCTGCACCTGCTCCCCCCACCCCGGCCCAAGCCGGGGGAGGAGGGAGTCTGGCCCTGCTCGGGCCCGCTACTCCTCTCCCCTACATGGCTGCTGCTACTAATTCCAACTGCGCCAACAAACTTCTTTTCTGTTTTCTTGAAGATGTAATTAGCAAAGGCGTTACTGGACTTTTGATTGGCCTTTTTGTCCGGAAATTACCTGGACAAAACCATCTTCATCCCCAGGGATGGGCTGGTGGGCAAAACCACGACATAGGTTGATGCTGAGAAGGGAAGAGCTGGTTCTTTAAACCATTATACACTTTTAAAAGGTTCATTTGACTGCTATGGAGTCTGCCTTGAAGAGCAAGAATGTCATTATTCACACCAAAGACAAATTTGTTTAAAAGGTCTGAACGACACAAGATGGAGCTGCTAATAACAGAGTCTAACTTCAGTTAAGCAAACAATAAAGACATTAATAAGAACTCTGCAGAAACTGACAAATACCCCCAGTGATTGGAAGACACTTGCCAAATTGAATGAAACAACAATATGCCAGGGACTAATCTCATTTTATGTTTGTTTTCATATTGACTATACTAGGGTTTTGCCTCTGGATTTGATGTCCCTAGTTTCCCAGCCTCAGGCTGTTTGGTGCAATACTGATCATATAACAATCTGAAAGAAAAAATACTTCCAAGCCAAAGTGACTATTTAGATCAAATCTGAACAGAATTGGTTTGCATGTTGATAACCTTCTACTAACATGGAGAAAATGAGTGATGATGACAATCTACCTCTGCTTTATGTAAAGGAGAATAATTTTCTTGCAGTTATAAGCAACCTTGCAATTTCAGATTTGGAACAGGCAGTGTAAAGGTTGCCAAGATATAATCAAGGAATTTGGCTTTTTGCATCCTCAGCATGCGACCTATCATATTGGTGAGTTCATGAGTTGGAAGACATAAACTCTTTGCTATTGACTTAGTCAGTCCAGGCACTTCGTTCAAACTATGAAACAAAATGCATTTGACATGTTGTTCTACAATGTCACGTGTATCCCAGGTGGTACCCTGAGACCATAAACAGCTTTTAGTATAAGTGTCTTGTCTCTCCCTGAGGCATTATTTGAATGTGAACATGCTTTCTGTAAGGAGACTTATTGAGAATGGACTCAGATACACAGTAGGACAAAAATCAGTCAAAAGCTGCTGCTGTTTATGTTAGTAGAGCATGGCATGACTACAGGAGGGATATTAATGTGTATGTAGGTTTATTTAAAACAAGAAACTTGTCACTTTCTGATGTCCTGATTAATAAGAGATGTAGTTTTAAAACACGGATTTAGACTTCTTTTAAATGTAATTTTCATCTTCCATTTCCTAGGTACAAATTATATCTCATCATTACAGAAATATAATTACTCATTTATATAATTTGAAGGGGAAAATAATAGTGTGATCCTCTGCATCATGGTATCTTTAGCTGTATTCCAGAACAGTCTTTGATGTCTGAGAAACTCTTGGCGAAGCTTCAGTGCTGCAACAGCATCTGTAAAGGGACCATTCCATGGAAGTTTTTCAAAGTTCTGACTGCACTTTGCACATTCCAGTGTATGTAAACTCCCAGACAAGGCAGTCAGCAAACTTTCTGCATGTTTTCTCAAGCACAAATAATACTCCAAATTGTGTTTTTGTGGATTTTTATAGCTGGAAAACATCTCCTTGTTGTATTCAGATAGTACTGATGATAAAGGTGAAACAAAATAGTACTGAGCATTTTCTTTCAAATATTAGGTTCGAGGTCTTACAATGAATATTCATGACAAAATTGCCCCCTAATTTTGTATGTTTACATGATTATATTTGTCTTATTAAATATGTGAACACAATTATTTCACAGCACTATGACATCTTTGGTTTTCATAGGAACACTCCAGCTGGTGACAAAGAAACTGAAACAAGGGATTCTATTATTAGGAGTTATTGTATCTTATTAATATACCTTCCTCCCTCCTGACTATCACAGCAATAAAAATATCACGCAGCTTCTTTTTTCCTTTATCTTTAGAAAGAGTTTAAAAAATCCATTTCATCAAAGAGCACTACTATACACAAAGTCTAGTACCCTCTCCTTTGTTCCAATGACTAAAGCTTGTGCCCACTCCTCTAGAGGATTATATGGTACGATAATATAGAGGATATATTGTATCATTTGCCTGCATTTTCAAATATGTACACGGATATAAACAAAGATACTTACTTTCCATTCATTCCTTCTCTCTCCATCACATTCCTGTCTTACTGTTCAGCTGAGGAGTCTTCCTCACACCACCACGAGCAGAGTATGAGTTCTCAGCACCTCTCCATTCAGCAGCAGATAGGCTGGAAACTTCAGAAGGAGCCTGATAGCTCCAGTGAGGCCATTCTGTATCTCATATCTCATGTTCACCTGGGCCAGGGGGAAATCCTGATTTTTGATGTCTGCAGTGACCTTTTGCAGGTTACACCTGATCCCTTCAGAAGAGGCAAGCTGGTGTTTTGGAAATTTATGTTTATGTCCTCCTTCTAAATGCCTTTGGAGAAAAGCATGCCAGACACAATATTACCAGTGGAATTATATTTTGATGAGCTTCTTAATGCCACGGAGGTGGATAAGGCACTGACGGTCAGTTCCAATGGTGCAATTTATAA
Source organism: Empidonax traillii (assembly GCF_003031625.1). NCBI lineage: Eukaryota > Metazoa > Chordata > Aves > Passeriformes > Tyrannidae > Empidonax > Empidonax traillii. The sequence continues at coordinate 416,674 of NW_020955197.1, forward strand.
TGGATTCTCACCTATAGTGTGCCACATGTAAAGCACTGTGTTGTGTGTTGTACTTTACTAGTTAAGGTATGGCAAAGTGATATCAACTGACAGAAGATTGATATTCACAGGAAAATGTACATTTTACTTTGTGAGAATACTCTTTTTTCAAATAAATCTTTTTCTTTGAATAGTTGAAATTTTGTGAAAGGAAAGTGCACTTACATGCTAATGTTCAAATGGGAGCATTTGTGCCAAAAGGAGTACCCTTTCTTTTGGATATTCACTATTATTTACATTTTGGAGTTGTTTTTCTCAACAAGAACAATTTTACTTTTGTTGATTGCATTACTGAGATATATGCAACCACTTAACCCTTCCCCCAGCTCACAATATACAATACAGTCTTAAGCACAAAATTATTTGTGCAAGTCACATAAATTGCCACCAAAAGATCTTTGCTTGAAAATAATATCCTTTTTAATGCTGTATCTTTTGTCCACAATTTTTTATTTACCAGGTAGCACTGACAAGGTCTTGACATCCTGACTTTTCTCTGCACAAAAAGTAAAAAGTCAACACCTTGCAACTCTCTCGAGTATGCTGTGTGTTCTGGTGGCTGAGACTAGAACTATCTTCTGCTCCCAGCTCAGGATCACAGGTGGGGATGTGACTTTTTTAAGGAACTTTTGCACTTCTGGTCAGTGTTCCTGTGGGATGTATAAGATTTTTGTAGGTTGGTTGTAAGTTGAAAGGTTATTGTAGTGCTCTGGTTTTTGGCCATGACAGAGCTAATTTTGTTCACAGTGGCTGTGAGGTAGTGGAGACTGGAGCTGTGTGGGTGTGTCTAAGTTGTTATTCTATACCACATACCACTGCCATGGGGCTGAAGGAGGGAACTCATTCTTACCGCTTTCTCACTAGGAGAAGCCCACTGTGTTGGGGAAGAGCTGGTCGATATTTTGTCGTTATTTTTCTGTATAAATCCTTTCTTTGTCTTACACCTTTTGTTAGTAATATTGTTGCTGTTACTATTCTTTTTCTTATTTCATTGCTGTTTCCAGATTGCTCTTATCTTAGCCCATAATCTCTGCCTTTTGTCTCTCTCATCAGTGGGGATGGAGAGAGTGAGCAAGTGCCACCTGCTTTGGGAGAGTCTCAGTTGGGGTAGGGGGCACTAAAGTAGGAGTGTCATTCCTAAACCATAACATGTAGGAATCACCATTTGAAGGAGACCAAGGAAAGATGTTTGGACTGTATGTACATTGAAATTTGGGGCGTAAACACATAGTGTTTAATGCACCTTTTTTTTTTTTTTTCCTGTCAAGTAGGAAAATCCTTGGAATTTGAATGTCTTTGTACAAAAAATTGTGACTAATCTGTTGTGGATTTGTAAAGGATGTTTTCTCTGTTTCATCAACTGTGAAGAACAAACCAAATGGTAGCTTTCCAGTCCTGAAAATTAGTAGGCTCTAGAGAGCCAATTAAACATTATTCGCATATCTCAGCTCCATATTAATGTTCTTCTTTTAAAGCTCACTCCAAGTCTTCCTCACAAGCCAGGTAGTTGGTGCTATCAAAATAATATAGGGAGCATTATCAATATAATGCAATTACATGGTATACCTGCTGGCACGAGATCATGACTTTGCATTGCCAAGGTGCGAAACAAATTCATTGTTCAATCAACCCAAGACAAAAGGAACAATTCTTATTTGCATAAACATCTAGCCACAGAAATTAGATGCACAGAGGTGTAAGGAAAGAGACCTATTTTATATGATGTGCATAGGATATTTGACAGTTTAGATTGAAGTCATCATTGATGTGGGTAGGAATGGTACAGCTGGTTGCCATGGATATGATTTTCCCTACTGGCAGTGCAAAGATTAGCAGGGATAGATGCTAAAAAAAAAAAAAAAAAAAACAAAAAACCACAAAACACATAGATGCACACATGAACACATGTATGCACACAAAACTACCCAAAATGCAGCAACAGAGGCAGTATCAATCTCTCCTTTCGTTGAAAAGCTGTGTAACCTATACTTTTTTTTTGCTAATAACAGCTTATCTATTATGCAGTGTAATCGAGAAACATGGCTATTTTTATAATAATTCATTCATGATTTATGTATTTATAGCTTGCACACAAAACCAGAGATATATAAAGTATATTTCATATGTATATATTCTATGAAATAGATAAATGTAAATAGATATAAACGTTTAAGGAACAACATACATGTCTGTATGTGGTTATAATATGATTTTTTTCCTTTCTTTAAGCTGTAATCTGAGACACTCATCTTTACAGATGCATTTAAACTGGAACTCCAAAATATATGTTCCACAGTATAAATATAAATTTGTGCAAAAAGAAAGAAAAGGCATTTTACTTTGGTATTCTGCACGAGCATTTTGATCAGTCAGTCACTATGAACTGCTCAAAATTTTTACCAGTTTTTAAAAAAACACAGCCAATCCCAACGCTAGTTCTGATGCCATTTTACTTCTCCTGACAAGCTGTAAAAGGTCTTTCGAGGTGCTTTGATCTTTATACTGAAACACATACTTCACTTTGCTGTGTGAGAGGCCCAACTGAAGTCAGCAGGACAATGTGGGCTCTTAAGCCTTAGTGCTTTGTTGATTTGCCACTTGATGCTGAGCATCTCAGGTGCTCTTGCAAGAACCAAGCCCATGTTATCCTCCAGTCTAGCTCAGAAATAAAAACTGATTTCGTCTCTCCTCCACAGTACTTTAATAAATGAGGCGAGATCCCACTCTCAGTTAAAGCAGAGTAAGCCACAGCAAGATATATTTTAAATGTATGCTCATCATGTTCTTCTGAGTATCACCATAACAACTAGCACACTGCTTCTTTTGAAGTGATGACATTTAGAACTGCCACATGACTTTTTCAATCTTGGTATTGTGGAATATTTTAAAATAATATTAGAATATAGAGGCACTGATTATTATTTCTGATGAACCTTTCCTGTATGAAAATGTTACTCAGGCTTCAGCCACTGCCCCCATATAACACAACCTTTCAGCAAATGGACAAAAATTGCCAGTTGTTTGTTGTGGTCTGGGAGACAAATTTATGGGCAAAGAGGTAGATGTTAAGGTCTCAGCCTAGTCCAATTTCTCTCTGGGTATATTATATTTAAGAAATAATTTGGCATGTTTCTCTTTAGTCATCTCCTGTTTGGTTCTTCATTTTATTCCTCTCTAAATAACTTTTGAACTTGATTAATGTCAACCAAGTTTGCTAACTAGGCTGATGTGTCAAAGATATTAAGACCCCGTATTAAGTTTCTGACTTTTGAGTAATGGTGAATGATTCTAGTAATGCCTCAAGAGACTGTATAGGAAAGGATCCATTAGAAATTATACTCCATTGCTTTCCCTTTTCCTGAAACTATGTGTTTTGATATCTAATTATAAAGATGAATGTGTGGATCATAAATATCCTACTGGATGGATCTTCTTTCACCTGCCCAGCAAATCAGACAGAAAGTTCTAACAAGCACTATGGCCCCATGGCAACACCTGAAAGATGGTATTTCTCCTTGTTTCCTTTTCCTGCTACCCTTCCTCCATCAGCTCCTGGGTCAGGGGATGCCTTGAGCTTTTACTGGAGCACAGAAGCAGATTATCCTTCTGAATAAAAATATGTTTGTTCTTTAATTTTTTTTTCTCCCTGAAGCATGGGAGATGAATCCTACTGCAGGACTGTACAAAGATTTTCTGTATTTCAAGAAGTGGATATAACTATTTGGTGATTGGTGGGGGAATTTTGCAAACATGTCTTTGCTATGGGTAAGCAAACACCTGTCTGAACTGCACTCTGGGACCTATCTACAGTTTTTAATACTCATTCTCCATTCAGATAGCCAGTACAAAGCTTGATAAAGCCTTCCCAATATATTAGTTTAACACTGGGGCCACCTTCTTGTCCCAGCTGTGCAGGTGGTTTACTTGAGTAATGTTTAGATGAGAATCTAGTACGTCATTTTCAGTGGGCTCATTTCACTAACTAAGCAGGATAGCCCTGCTTTCTGCAAATCAGCAGCTTCTTCAAGATGCTATTTTCCAGTTGATTTAAGTGTCCTGATTTTTTTCATGATCTCTCCTTCCTCTTTTTAATTTTCTCTTCTGGGTACAGTGTGCCCGCTTTGTAAATAAGACTTCAGGAAAAAGATATTTTGGGTTTCGTTTTCTGGCAAGCATTGCTAGTACTAGATCAAAAGAGCCTTGTGATATCTTTATCTTTTGTGTAGAATATAGATCTGCTTCTTGTTTTCTAAACCCCTCAGATTAAAGCTTGAAATGAAGGGAAAACGATGTGTGAGATGGATGTAGACTGACATTTAATTATATATTAATAATGGTTCACAACAACATTTCTTTTTATAAGAGTTTCAGGAGCCTATGAAGCCAAGCTAATCTCACCTCCACAGAAAATACTGCATCTCTCTTCTCTGAAAAAGATGTCAGCAGAAGTTCTCAGTCTTATGAAACTGGTCTTCCTCATATCTTATACTGTAATTTCCTCTCATCAAGATAAAAAGCATAAATGCAACCTGAATTCATTCCCATGAACAATTTTCCTGCTCCATTGGTAAAATCAGATGTATATGTGGGATTTTTAATGGCCTACTTGTTATCTCTTTCCTAAAGAGAGGTAAAAGAAACATCAGAAATTTCAGCCGTTTGAATGAGTCACGGTGCTGAACCTTCTTGGATGCTTTGCCGTGTTTATAGCAACCTTTGAACCTTGTTGCCACCAGTACCAGTAACAGTAAAATCAACATGGAGCTCCAAGGGCATAAAAAGCAACGTTTCATGGACTCCAGTGCTGGAATTCCCATCTTTCCGTTGTGGCTGAGCTTGCTAAGGCAAATGCCACCTATAAAAACTCTTGTGTTGCACCTCTCACTGCTAAGTTTGTGCTTCTAACTTTCCAACCACAGGAAATGGAGGCTGGTGTATCTAAGCAATTCAGGGAAGAAATGTTCATCTGGGTCCAATAGTGTGCTTTTTACCTCAGTCACGATGAGTCAAACTGTGTAAACATCAGCTTAATGTAACAGACTTGTCAAAACAGCGATGCTCAGCAGCATTCAAACCAGATTTGAGCTATGTGTCACAGCTCCTAAATCCCTATTCATAATTTTTTTGTCATATGTATTGGGGATGACCTAGAGGAAGAAACATCATTCCATGAGTGGAAGGAGCGTTTCATGGCCGGAGAAGAAGTGCCTAATGATTCACCACTAGCTACTTGAAGGACTTTATTATTTCACCTGAGGGTTTAACCTAATATTAGGATTGGATTCTCCATTTTGTTTTCTCCCCTGTTTTCCAGAGACTTTGCCTCGTTGCACAACGACAATACCCTATTGGCTGGTTTACCTTGTGGTACCAGCCAATCATGTTTCTCCCCAGTTGCCTCAAGGCTTGTTAACACCCCTTCATGTTTATGCATCTCCCCTTAACCTATCCCATGTAGAGGATTTGCATGCTCTTCCTACCTTCCAGCACCTTCCCTATCTCTCCCTATAAAATTCCTCCATTTTGTTAATAAAGGCAGATCAGCCTTGGCTGTTCAACTGCTCGCTTTGTTGTCCTTTGTCTCTGTTCTTGGGTCAGGGTGCGAGTGCACTTAGAGCTAGCCAGTGACTACCACCTTATACCTACCATCTACAGGCTAGTCACGAACCCCTAGCTGGTCTGCTCCTTTCCAGACAGACAAAACCGCGTCACATATGTGCTCACATAACTGCACCATGGTTTCTTTTAATCTTTCCTAAGGTAAAGAAAATACAGAATATTATGATTTACAGCTTAATAAGTTGACTTTTAAAACGGTTATGTAAACTAGTAAAGCAGGCCCTGCAAGAAGCTGAACTTTAGTTTCTTCAAGTAATTATTTTTTCTCCTTCTTTCTTTGATCTGCTCTTTCTCTGAGAATATTGCCTATGAACTTAATGTGATAGAATACTATAAAGTATGGTAAAGAAACTACAGCATGATAAATAAATACAAATAAAAATATCAAAGATGACTTACTTTCTTTGAAGTATTCCTTTAATAATCCAGTAGGAAATCTTGGTAATAATATCAGCAAAGGAATTTTTTTCCCATGATAGAGTTCATCTTTCTTTTAACTGTGAACTTGATGTCAATAGAAAGTAAAAAAATATAATAATATTTATGATAATAGATTTCAAATGTTAACTGTGTGTGATCTAATTTTCCCAATAGATATTTCTATACATGACCAAGACAGGAAGAACTAGTCTTCCTTCTGCCTCTGAAATACTCAAAGCATGCTTCTCAAAACCTGCTTCTTTCATCTTTGTTCCAATAAACTCCATTCTGGTAGTAGCTATTTGCTTCGCTTTTTCTCATGAAATATTTTAAGAAACCCTGTCAACAATTATAAAATGTCTGTTCAAAATCATCTTTATGTTAACATTTGTACATATGCTGTGACTGTGTCATGAAAAAATCAGATTATTTGATAGATCAAATTCATAGAGATTCATGACCTCTTCTCTAATATTCTGCATCAGAGGAAATTAAACAATCCAGATATGGATTAGTGTCCCACTAAACCTTCTGCTTCTGCAGGCTCAGATGTCATGGATGAATTGAAATTAAAATTTTGTTTTGCATGTGCTCAGTCAGTCTTCCAGTAACCTATTTTTTAAGAATTGTATTTCAGTCTATAATGCTTTGATCCTAAAAGAACAATGTGTCTTGAAACTCATTCCTACTAATCTTACTTTTTCTCCTTTCATCTCTAGCAAAATTAAAACTTCCATTCTTCTTCAGAATTTCCTTCCAAGAATGTGGGTTTACTGGATCAAAACAGAGATTAAAAAAACCCACCTGAATTTAAAAGACCAATCACTGTTCACTAAGCAAAAATCAGTTTTGTGTATTGATTGCTTAGAGCAAGGTATCAGGCTTCTGTTCTTGGGAGACAGTGGTTGGTGAAGAAATGACATGGATAAAGGACAGAGAAAACCACAGGGAAAAAACAATAAAATATTTTCAGTTCAGTAAATCAGGGCACAGTTAACTTCTTTGGGAATATCCTATTTACATTAGATACCATGCTGTTTTTTACTTGTATTTAAATATATGAAATCCTAACCAAAAGTTACATTTCAGTAACACAAATCTAGCAGCTCCTGCTGCATGTAGTGTTTATTTCACCTTCAGTTTGAAAAATTGAGTCTAATCTCCCTGATATACTCCCTGAGTGTACTTCGGGAGTCTAGTGGTAAGGTGACTATGAAACACGTGATGAGAGAGTTTTTTCTTTTCCAGAAAAAAAAAAAAAACAAACACGCAAAACAAAACAAAAAAACCCACCACCAAAACTACTAAAGAAATTCATGGCAATTAGCTGGAAGAAGGAGGTCAGTATAAAATGTAACTGAAATTGTGAACCAGCTTTGGCAGCTGATCTGTGGACATTTTGTTGTTACTTTAAAGAATTGGAAATAGGCAAAAAAATTCTAACCCTCTACCAGAGCTTATCCAGCACTCATGTAATAGAGAACTAATTTTGCCTTCTTCCTATGTGCACTGGGAGACACCGTGAAGTTGTGTTTCATTTTTATTTTGTTGATATCTTAGCCTTTGCTGGTCATGATCTCTTCCAGCAATTCTTTTTTATATGCCCTGGATGTATGTGCAAAACCAGACTGTGAATACTCTGTGATTGGAAATAATAAGACAGCTCCATCAATGTTTTAAAATAGAATGTGGGGGAGATTTAATCTGAACGTTATTCATAAAGATTGGAAAAAAAGGAATTATTTCCAAAGTTTCTGATTTCAATACCTTTAGAATAGTCTAATTTTTGATCTTTTCCTTCCAGAAACGACTGTATTAGGAGGCACAAAAATAGTAAAAAAGTTCCCTTCAGTCATGTGGTTCTCCTCCCATCAGCCAAGAACGGCTTGTAAAATTCTCTAATGCTTAGTCCAGATAGTAAATACCACGATAGCCCCATGCATGGACAAGAAGGTCTGAATAAGGAAGAATATCAGTTGTACTCTCTTCGGCCTGACCACAGTGATGAATTAAACATTCTGTGCAACAGAATTTCTTTCTTAGGAGCACAGCAGCATGTCCCTGTGGCCAACCATAATGAGGCACAGCAACTTTTCTTCAGAGAGTGGCCATTTAAGGCCGTTTTTCTTAATGAGGCAGTGCTGCTGGACAGTTGCATGTCATATGGAAGATGTTATGAGGACCCTTTTTAATGAAGTCATAGACATGTTTTGCATACTTTCACCCAGCTGCCTTTACCATACTTCAAAGTTTCAATGTTTTAATTGATCTCACTGATCATGTTTGGAAAACCTTCAGTAGCTGCTTGGGGGTAGATCCCACTGGAAGTCAATACATTTCTGGGTGAAATAAGCCTTTAATGTATGGGAACAAGTTCTTTTTTGCAGTGTTAATTCTATTTCCATTTTATTTGTACTTTTGTGACAATGGTTTTCTGCTTGTCAAACCACTCATTAAGTATAGATCATGGCAGTTAATTTCCCCAACTGTGCTGTCCATGATTTCACCATGTTGTATTTAGCTGAAAGGCTTCTGATGTGAGCAGGGCTGTGTCCTGGACATTATAAATGTTCTTGTTGCATTAGAGAGACGGATTGGACTGCTAGCATTTATACTCCATTTGTGAATATTAACGAAGTTTCCATCCCTTGGGAAGTGAATTTGCCTTGGGATGATTAAATGTTTTTATTTAAGTTAAAATATGGTGGAAGTTGCCAAACTTTTCTAAAGTGAATTTTGCCAAAAAATTCTAGAGTGATGTAAGCAATGTCTTTCCCCCTCAATAATATACTCACACCAAACTGCTAATGAGCAAGGACACCTTGAGGACACCAAGAAAGGAATGCTTGATCAATGGTTCAAGCTGGCTGTAGACCCAAGACTTTCCACAGCTCTTCAGTCATCTTCAACATCTTCTCCAGCCCTATTGAATTAATTTTGTGTGAAACCTACCACGTATCGGATAAGAATCCTTCAGATGTTATACAAAACAAGTCTGAATACACTTAATTTCTCTTGCACTATCTTCTGCTACAGCTGTGCAAAACCTCCTGGCTCATGTACTCCCAGCATTCTGCAGGTATTCTTCTGGTTCATTTCATGCACAAATGGCAAGCTGTAAATTCATAAATAGTTCATGTTTGCATGGATGAAAAATCTCCCTTTTTATCAAAGATGGTTGCTGCTGTTCCCTGCAAACACCAAGCATTTACAAATTAATTTCTACAAGTATATTTGAATTCATGGAAAGTCACTGACAAGGAAAAAGAGAAATTTTTAAAGAATCTTTAAGTTTTGTTTCTATCAGAAGACAGTGTGGAACAGACGAGAAATCACTGACATGTCAGCAAAAAGAAAGAAAGAGAAAAACATGCCCATTAGACATCCCTACTCATAGGCACAGGACTTTCTAATAAAGTATTAGGATGTAGAAGCTAAGGAAGAAATAGTTTCTAAATTTCCTTCTGCTCAATGAGAAAAGGCTCTCACCATAATAATAAGTATGTGATGGCTGGCACCGTCAGACTCTGCCTGTGTCACCAAGCCTTTGAATCAATTTCCTCATGGGAATCAGTGAGCAGCTTAATAGCAGAGCTGGAAAGAAAAGGAGATTTGATGAAGGTATCAGGTTTACTTGGGACTTCGAAAAATCTGCCAGTCATTTTTTTATTAAGCCAATACTTCCCACAAAAAATTCCAGGTTTTTACAAATGACAGGGTACTTTACCAGTAAGAGAAGTGGTCAAAACATAAGCACCAGCTTGAGTAGACGATTGCACATGAATGGAATTGTAGCTACTGAGCGAGAAAGAACAATAACAATTTTTTAATTCAGATTTTAGAGATATATAAACCTTGCCTTATCTAATGCTATAATGCACTTTTGATTTCAGAACCTAGACTTCACTGAAAGTCTTTCCTGAAGGACTGGCAAATTATGGAATGTAAATAGCATGTGTGTCAGGAGGAGCTGGAGGAGGAGCTAGCAGTAGTGTCCCCAGCACTTATGCCCCTACCAATCTGCATTTTTGATAACCTTATTCAAAGAGTGTAGCTTTGCATCAACTTAGACTCAGGCAAGCTTCTGTATAAACTCTTATAAACTTACTCCCTGAAGCATCAGCAGTTTTATAAATGGCAAAGAACCTCACAGCCTGAGGCTCCCTGGATGTTACCAAGGAAAACATACTGATTATGGCAGTTACCTATAAATAAAATATAAAGCTGCATGAAGATGTGTGAACACTTGGAACTGTGTTTATCTGAGCTTGGAAATAGGCATGTTTTTTGTATCTGAAATTACCAGGACAAAGTTTTTGGAAGTTTTGCCTCATTGAAATTGGTGTCTTTCTTAAGCAAAAATTAATTCCATTGCAGGGTCTGGGTTTGCGGTAGGGAATATACCATCAGAGTCTTACTCTTTATGCAAACCTGGCAAGCATGACACAAAGGCCTGGTGGAAACCCAAAACCCTCTGAAATGTTAGGCAGGCAGAATACCTCAGGTCTTCATAATGGCTTGGTAACCCAATCAAGTCCCAAGGGTTACACTGCCAGAGGATGAAGATAGTGTTGCATATGTGGAGTTTTCTCTCAGTTTTTCTGCTGAATTGTCATGGTGAAAGTTTTCCCTAGTAAAACTCAGATCAGGTTACGAACTAAATCCTAAGAGGTTCAGAAAAGGAGTGGAAAATTTTGATGAAACAAAAATCCTACAAGCTGGTATAACACAATATCTGTTTGAGCAGTGGATTTTTTTTTTTTTAATGTAACCTTGTTTGTCTTTACTCATTCTTCCTTGAATTATACTCACGACCCTCTCACAAGGTATTGACAGCAGTGGTAGAGCTGCACTGAGATATCTCAGGGTTAATTTTTACTTCAGTGTTGCTGCTAAACAGCACTTTTCTGTTTAAAACAAGTAAAATTGTATTTTGGGAAAGGATCACAACATCAGTTTGGGGAGAGCAAAACAATCCATTAGTCATGGGTGCTTACCCATCAAAAGAAATCATCTTCTCCATCCATTGGTGTCAATATCTGATGCACACATGCTCCTTGGACAGCTCATTCCCTGCATGTTGTCTCCCCCAGCTCATGATTTGTTATCTCTAGGCACTGATGCCCCTGAGGCCAGTCAATACAGCACTGGCCTAGCAGGGACTCCATTTCCATCAGATCTGCTCTCTTCAGTACATCCAGACCTGTTTTACCACCAATTCAGCTGCGACTCTGCATTTGATCCTACTGCTCGTGTTCCTTTCCTGCCATACCAAATTTCAGTCTTCCAGCTCCTGAGCATCTCTGCAGGTTTCAGACAAGGGTGTCTTGTCTCCATGTCCCACATCTGGGTTTGAAAAATCTGTTTTCAGAGAGGTAATTAAAATGTGACAGTGGTGGCTTGAGGCATCTAGCTACTCGTACTCTGGCTCCCCACATCGTCCTGCTTGGAGTTTGAGGTTCTTGACTTCAGCCTGGCCTAAGAGAGATTAATTCTGTAGTTAAACTCTGCAGGAGGTTTAGTGCAGTGTAGTGCTTATACCCCCAGGGATTGTATGCCTTGAATGCTTAAGGTTGGATGTAAAACTCTCCACCTGTCACTGTGACTATTTCTGCTCCTTTCCCAACGTGAAAGGGAAGGATTCCAGAAAAAAAAAACAAACAGCTGCCAATGATTTTAACACCACAGCACTGTCATACATGCAGAATAAGTTTAAGTGCCATCGGTCTGAGGCAACTGATTCCTTTCTTCTGCCATCTCAGTCTGTACTTACTAAGCAAGAATTACAGAATCTATCCTAAAGCGCCAAGAAAGAAGTTGCTTAAAATGTGTTAAAGGAAAATTCCTTTCCCTGATAAAGTAGTGCCCTTTCAGTCACTGAATAATCAGAAAGGAAAAAAATCAGCTGAAAAGATTTTAAAACTGTCATAGTCCTGATTTTTAGCAAGAATTTTGTCTTTCCTTTCCCCTTCCCCCCTCCTGCGTGTATGTCTTAATGAGCCATCAGATAACAAAGAAGTTAGCCTGAGACCTAAATGGCTAGACATTTATCTCCTGGCAACGAAGGGGGAGGGATTGGAAAGAAGGCCAGGGTGTGTGTATGGAAAGAGG
>NW_020955197.1:428982-452169 GCF_003031625.1 Empidonax traillii
AGAGGAGAGACTGCCTGGTTTCTCTTTTGTTTTTTTTTCCTGTGGGAGCGGAGTTTTTTGCTGCTATCTCTCTGCACAGTTGCCGGCTGGTTGCAGTCTTGGTTTTTTCACCGCGGGACCTTCACCGAGTCGTGAGTTTTTTTTCTTCCATTGGGAGAACTTTCTGTTTCCCTTCCCCTTCCCCCCTCCTCCCTCGCCACCCGGCGGCGACCAGGGATCCCACAGCGCCGCCCGGTGACGAGCGCTGGACATTGCAAGTTCCACTCCTCTAGTGATCCAACAGCGCCACCTGGTGACTACTGTAGAACATTACAAGCTCTGCACTTTTGATAACTCAACAGCGCCACCTGGTGAACGGTATAAGACATTGCAAGTTTTTTTTTTTTGTTATTTTTTCTTTTTCCCTTTTCCATAATTTGCTTTCCTTCAATCGGAGCCTCTTAATTTCGGATCTATAATTGCTAGAGAAGAAGGTTTGGGTCTTTTTCTCCTAATCCATCCTCAGCAAAAGACCCTTGTCTCAATTAAACTGAGACAAAAACCTAAGTTACTTTTGCTTTGTTCACTTTAATCTTCATCCCTCTATAAACATAGGGCCCTAATAATAGTGGGTCCTAACCAGGACTCTAACGTTATCCCATCTGTTGAAAAAAAAAACAACCCCATATTCTCAATGTGATAATGGCAAATAAAAATTACATTTTTCTTTTCATATGAGGCCTGATTTTCACTTTTATATATAAGACTTATCAGAAGGTGGTATTATGTCTACCCCAGAATTCGTGGTAACACACAGCTAGAATTATTCATTCCCTTTGACTATCTCCTCCTTGACCTCCTTTCTTTTGTTTATTTCCATTTCATCTCCAAGGTTTTTCATGTTTTACTTGCATTCTTGCCTTCAAGTAGATTTTTTTGTTGTGGAATTTAAGGTAAGTGTGGCTCATGGAGCAAAGCCTATGCCTTAAGTGTTGAAAATGGTTTCTACAAATATGTGATAAGGGAAAAACCAGTAATTCTCACCCTGATTTCCCTTTCTTTTTCATCTTTCAATGCATTTTACTCTTTCTTGGCTCTTGAATTGCCAAAAAATTGTTGCCTGTGTGGACCAGATAATTCTGATAATCTTTGTGAAATTTTGCCCTGTCAACCAAAGAAGGAATAACTTTAATTGCAGAAAGGCACTGATTTAGTTTCATTTTGAGAGCAGTAGAAACCCATAGAATTCTGGTAGTGCATTTCTGATAAGAATACATATCCAGACATTCAGGTTATTAGCATAAAAAATTATCTAAATGGCTGATAATAAGTAGGTCAAGCCAACTTAAACGAAACAAACTATTTGGGACCAATAGCACATGAAAACACAAACAGCCCTTTTACAAAGTAGTTTTCAAAGTAAATGACACAGATTATGTTTAGATCATGTGACAAATAAACAGAGATTTTGAAATTTACAAATGTACTGATATTATTTTTAGCCAAAATTATGCTCATATGTAGCACAAGTAGCATAAAATGTGGTCAAGAAAATTAAAAAATTGTTAACAAAATTGAAGTGAACTTAGTTATCAAACTTTTAGTGCTTGTAGGAATCAAATACAAGCTATCAAACTTGTAGGAATAAAAATCCATGGTTTGTATGTCATGGCAACTGTTTGATGAAAGATGGTCTGAATTTTGAAGTTTGGCTGACATCTTAAGTATCTGGAGAATGATGATAATCCCTTTATCTCATAATTTTCTGTAAACAAGTGACCTGTTACACTTTCCAGCCACTTAGGACTGGCCTTTCACTCGGGTTTAGGGATGTAAAGGGTAGGTATCTGGAGGAGCTGTCCTCTGAAAATAATTGAAAAAATAATAATAATAAAAAGTACTGTTTGCTTAGTTCTGAGAGTTATGTAAGTAATACTGTACCCATTTCACACATGGAAAAGGAGACATAAACATGCTAAACAAATATCTCATAGTTAAAGCAGTCAATGAAAAGCATCTTTTGTAAACTACCAGGTTACTGGCAGTCAGAGGGAGAGAAGAGTCTTTTCTATTAGTAAGGGACATCCAGAATACAGATAGAAAAAATACAGTAAAGAAGAAATTAAATAAGAAACAACTCCAAGTGTGTCCATTAGTAATCAACATTGTAAAATTACTCTTCATATGTCAGCTGCTGGTTGTAAAAAATTACTTTTCTCACATTCTGAGAAGGAATTAAGTGGAAACCACTGTGAAGTGAGATTTTTAGTGTTCTTTTAGACCTTCACATTCTCTGAATTCAAATTTATAAAAATGTAAGCTCTGGGAGATAAATCTTCTTGTCTCATCTATTGTAGAAGGGGCTCCTTCACTGAAATGAAGGTTCCTTCACTTTTTCTGCTGAGATAAATGATGACAGGATATGGCTCTGTCCTTTCTCACGGGGGCCTGGTACCATCTGAATAATGCTGTCAAAATGCTAACAACGTTAGAAAGATTTTGGGACTTTTTGTTAGTTTTATTTGTTTGTTTGTTTTTTCTTTCTAGAAGTCTCACTCTGAAAGCATGGGTTTTGTTTTCATAGAAGAAATCATGTCAGTTTTCCTTGTTATCTAAAAATATTGCCAGCTTCATAAGTTTCATAAAGTCTATGAAGTTAGTGTTGAAATAAAGTATTACTAGGCTTTACAAAGTAACATTAAGATACATTTTATTTACCAGGAGTTCTAACCTAGACGAGAAAGCTTTCTCAAAGTCTGCAAGCTGGAAGAGGGAAACAGCTTTGCTAAGAACACAAAAGTTGTCATTAAATTTTGGAACACCACAGCTATTTCCTGGCTGCTTAAGCATCTCTTAACTACTTATGATTGACTTTGCTGAGGTGACAGGGGCTGCAGATTGTCTCATGCCCAGAGCAGGTGATGGAGTCTAGGAAGAGATGTGGCTCCATCCTTGTGACCATCTGTGCAGGGATAGCAAGTTACTCTAGCAAAAATATGCATGCAATAATTCACGCCAGCTTCCCTCCTCCTTTCCTCTGCCCCTCTCCTCCCCCCTTCCCCTCCACCCCGGAAAGGTAAGTGAAGAAGAAATTTTGGCACCTGGACAGTGCCAACCACCTGAGCAATTCAGATTGCTCAATTCCTGGGTATTGTGACCACATGCACCCTCTTAGAACAAACAACAAAATTACAATTATATGATGATTGTAATAATAAACCACACATTTCTTATTCTGCTTACAATTGTTTTTGCAACATACAGAGTACACAGTATTGTGATGTGTGCAGTGTTTAATTACTATTATATATATTGTGTTAAAAGAGTGGATGAACATATAGTTTGGAATAAGTATGCTTTTCATACATTTTTTCTATGCTCAGTTGAGATTTTTTCTTCCTTTCAAGCTGTCAAAAACTGGATCGTAATTTTCACAGATTTATGTGCTGTTTGAAATTACTCAACCAATACTTTCTGTGAATTATCCTTATCTTGCAAGTTGTTTGGCTTGCAATTCCAATATTGAGAAGTTGTGCAATTTCACCTGAAGAGGGCAGTCACATCAGCAGTTTCTGTTAGATTGAATAAAGATCTCATTGTGAATTGGTTTTCTCTTTCAAATTTAATTCTAATTGATTATCTGAGAAAAAAAAAATAGGGCTTTTTTTTGTCAATACTCCTTACAAAAAAGTACATTCTGGATATTTCTGCGAATACCCATTTGTTCACAAGAAGTTAAGATATAGGACAAAAATACAGCCAAATGTGTTTTTTTGAAAATATGAACAGATATTTACTGACAATTTTAAATAATTTCCTCTACTCTGATGGTGATCATTCTCTCTCCCCTAGTTTTGAGTCTGAGAAGGATTACTGGATTGTTTTAGAATATTCTTTTTGACCAGCTATCACATTAATTGTAGAAATGTTTTTTGCTCACTCTATAGGGTTTAAGATTTTACTAATAATTATACTAATGATATAATATTGTGATAGATGTCAGTTCATCTCAAGTGATTGTACTAAGAGCAAAAAAGCTGCTTCCTAACAAATATACAGTTTGTGTAAATACAAATCTTTCCCTTTTCAATACATGTTGTAAGTAACTTTTTATAAAGAATCACTGTCTTCAGCCCCAGTCCTTTTCCCCCAGCTGCAAAAAACAATAGGATTAATTAAAATGTGGCAGATATTCATCAACATGTATGGTAGTCAAGAGCAATTGCAATATTTTTTTTCCTTTTTTCTTTTTTTTTCTCTTTTGCATTTCTGTGTAATTCATGAATGATCTACTCCAGTATGTAAATCAGCTCTCGCTAAACACCCAGCAATACAGTTCCCTTTATTTTCCAGGGCTGTTACCAAATTTTTCACACGTCCAAGACTGTTCCTCTGTCTCTTTTTCAGGTTCAAAATCCATTAGCAGGCTGCAGATGGTAAAAAGAACATATTTGTTTACTTGCCATACAGTCTACTCTGTAATAATCAATCTGATAAACCAGGAAAAAAGGGAACATAATAAGATTAATTTCCCTTAATGTTGTTCCAGCGGGAATAGTGGAATTACTCTCCCTGTTAGCCCAGGCTGACAGTGAGCTGGTCTGCTAACTTACATGAGTGTAGGGAGAAATACTGTGTGCTGTTCACCTTCTAGCTTTTACCAGCCAGCACTAGTAGTCAAATAAACCAGGGATGTAAATTAATTGTTATTTAGCTTTTAGGTATATCTCATTCCCTTTATCTCCAAGGAAACCCCACATTTCTTGTGGATTGTTGTTATTACTTCCACTGCTACTGCTACTACTACTACTGCTAATACTGCTACTACTATTACTACTGCCATTACTACTACTAATAATAATAATTTTTAAATCATTTATTCTATTTCTAAATATTTCTCTTTTTTTTATTCTCTTATGACCTCAACACGAAGAGAGTGTAGAGATCTCCAATTAAATTGCTATCTTTTTGTTGTATAATTTATAGCACAGAACTAAAGAAGAGGATAACAGAGTTCTGCTATGCATATATAACTTAAATACCTGATAAATAAGCAGATATACCCTTAGTATTGTAAGAACTTCCTTTTTCTTCTTCTTCTCAGTCACTTATCTATTTTACTTTGATACTTTTCAATTCATTTCAAACAAACCTCTTGCCCTCTCACAACATCAAGTCCACTGTCTTTGAAAATATTCTGGGGGAAATTGCAGGCATTACTTTTCTTGTGTGCTTCTGGGATTGATAACTTCAAATTACATTATTTCTTGGGATTCCCCATTAAGAAGTGTTACACATATACATCCATTTGACTATAGGATTAATAAGGTCTCAAGTCCTGAGCATTCCAGTCATCTCAATAGTAAAAGGTAAATTGGGATCATGAGCAAGAGAGGTGGATTTTAGCAGGGCTGAACTCACTACAGACTAAGTAAAGAAAAGAGCCCACTGGAGCATCAAAAGAACTCCATTCTTCCACTTTTTTTCTTGAAAATGAAAATGTTCATGGTACAGAGAACTAAATGTAATGTCAGTCTGCACATCTTCAGTCATTTTAACCTTACCTTCGTGTAAGCCAGCATAAGTTTGAAACCTGAGTAAGTTTAAAAGCAAGAATTTTTTTCATATGATATCATGTAATCCAGAGTTTGGAATAGTGTTTTCCCACTGAAAATGGTGTTTCTTCTGCAAACATTAGGTCAGTCAACAATCTAATTAGCACTTGTGCAAGGCACAAGAAAAAATTCCAACAACTTTTCAGCTATATAATTGTCCAAATCTTGAGTTACTAAGTGCAAATGTCAAAAAATGTCACAGAAATTGTGCTGCCCCGTAGTGTGCATAACTTTAACACAGTGAATACTTAATGGATGTGATGGTTCGGACTTGGCTCCCTGCCAAATGCCCAACCCCCAGTAGCAGCCCCTCTCTTCCCCCCTTTCTACTTCTCCCAGGGCAAAGGAAAAAAACTATGCAAATTGAAGAACCCGAAAATCAAGCTAGTTATATAAAAAAATATATTTTATGTATATTACAGTTAAGATGCTATGTACACAGCAAACGGGAATCCAAACACCCCCCGAAGGGATAGGGAAAGGGGAAAAAGGGACAAAAGGAAACAAAAAGGGACACCGAATAGATATGCGCAATCAAACCCGAGAATTAGTAAAATAACTAGTAATACTAAACAAATCTCGCCACGTCGCTTAGAAAGCAGGATTGGCAGACACGGCCAGCACTCTCCAAGCCTCCACGTGGCAGGTCAGTGGATGCTGCAGGCCTCATCCTTAGATAAGCGAGACCAACGCAGGGACCCACTGTTCCCGAGCTCTGGCGGAAGAGAAGAACGAAGGCCGCTTCTCCCCTCTTATTTATACCATGATTTACGTAAAAATTGTATGGAATACTGGGAACACTGCCCCTTCCTTGGTTACAAACTGGTAACCAGGGAAGGCCTAGATTAAAACCACCACAATGGAACAACTGTCTTCTATAGTCCACGAGACATCACTTGCTCAAAACGATCTGTACCCATTTTCTTCTTGTCCTCATGCAGGCTGTTTGATGGGAATGACTATTGTGGATGACTGCATTATTTCTTAAGCTAAAAATACTTTCTATGGCACACTGAAGGGTGGCTCATGCTTGGAAAAGAAAGAGTGGTACTCTTCAAGAATAACAGAGCACAGAGTTTCTAAACTTTTTGCAGTTTTATGCCTTTTCAGTGTAGCTGGCTTCAAAAAGGTTATTCTTGATAAGATGCTGTGCAACCAAGACCAGACTAAATCTCCTCAAAATTCCTCTAAGCATTCAGAGAAGATTTAGTGTCTCCATGAGATACCTTGAAATAATTTGGGTGACTGCAAAATTAGTATATTTTTCCTTTTGGTTGTATTGTACAGAATTTAGTTCTTCTGTTAAATCTACATGGTTCTATCAGGCACAAAAGTAAGTTGTAAATGCTGAGCTAGGTAAAAATCCTATCAAGTCTAGCAAAGATAGGAGTTGAATTCTACCACAACCTAAGGGTTTTGAGCTTTGAGTTTTGCCTGACACCTGATGTTTGTGTTCTTTAACTTCTGCCCACCTTACAGAAAAATAAGGGCTGTGTAAAAGTATATGACCTGAATAAAAATAATGTACAATATATCCCCAGGGAAGCCTGGGGCATTTAAGGAATGTACCAGAAGAACCTGGCAACAGGCACATTGAGGTTCTCTTGCACGTCACTGAGAGGATACAGCCTGACATTTTCCATTCTGTCCTTTCATACTGCATGTCCAGTCACCAGGTGACAATAGTGCACTCATGCTGGCCTTTCACACAGTGAAATGCTGCTGTGATACTCTGAGTTGTACCACCACACTGCAACCAAACTCTCAGACCTAAATTCTCAAAAGCAACAACTCAGGAATGCTGTGAGAAATCTTTTCAGTTATGTGTGTGTATTGCGACTGCCTGGAGAAAGCACAAGCCAGTGTGTATCAAACTCATTGTAAAGATTAATCAGCACAGATTACCAGCAATGCTTAAATTTACTATGGAAAGCATAAGAGATAGGGTCATGTATGTGGGCACAAACTTGTCTCTTCTATACCTTCCCCACAAATAGTAATTTAGGAATATTCTGATTTAGAAGCTGTATCCAGCTTGTTACCTTTCACAGCCATCAGTGAACTTGTCCTCCCTGAATCTGTTCAATCCTTTCTTCCTTTTTTTAACCCTTTTCAACGATTAGTCCCTAGAACGTTGGCTTCACTCTGCCTCCCTAGAAGTGAATTTCACAGTTTACTTATCTTGGTCTTTTTTTTATGTTGCAAGTAATCACAGTTTCCAGCCTCATGTTCATTTTTTATTACCTTTCATACATTTACAGGCCTCTTTCCTAAGACAAGAACCCTAGCCTATTTAACCTCTTTATGTTGATTCTGTTTCATATCTGATCATACTTATTGCCTTTTCCCTATATCTTTGCTCATTCTATCACCTTTTTTTTTTTTTTTTTTTTTTTTTTTTTTTTTTTTTTTTTTTTTTTTTTTTTTTTTTTTTTTTTTTTTTTTAATTGGAATAATCAAAACTTAAGAGAATATTCAGGTCATAGGAGCAGTAGAAGTTTAAGCTATTGCACGATAATATTTTCTGGTTTCTTCAGTTATTATTCTCCTAAGACCTCTGAAAATATTTTTATGGTTTTGGTTCTGCACTGAATAGAGAGTGTCTTTCCTGTGTTTTACTGTTTAATGTACAGCTCATCACTGTACACATGCAATTGCAATTTTTGTGCCCTATTTACACTAATTTGCAATGATTTGCAAAAACTTTTGGTAGAAAGACAGATGCAGTTTTAAGTACTGAAAAACTGTATTATGACACAACAAACACAGTTTTCACAAAATATTTATGAAGATGTTAAATAGCGTAAAATTCATCACTTAGCTTGGTAGTGATGGTAACATCCCTGCATGAGGACAACTGAACATGTTAGCAAATGACAAAATTATGAAAATAATAGAGCTAGACACTTTAATTATGTCAAGGATAAGTATTGAGGAAGTAGATTGTACAGAAGGAAGAGCTGAAATGAGATATGACTTGAAAGTTTAAGGTAGCAGATGTCAAATGCAGAGTGGGCTTGAAATGGGGATGCAAGGAACAAAGGATAAATAAGGGAGGGGAGGATAAACAATTTACTTGAATTTATTAAAGAAATTCCAAGGGTAGGAAGGAAGTCCACATGAATAATCTGTGTTACATCCAGTGTTGGGTGCTCAGTTTGCTTTGTGTTACCCCTAATGTTGGTGTTCGGTGATAAGATGTTAGTAATTATGACAACAGGAGCAAAAAACCTAGAAACTCTTAAAAATCACCATATAAATTCACAGGTACTCCCTGATCCTGATCCTCTAATGCAATTCAGAGCACTTTCTTCAAGAAAGGGTACAAAAATAAGAAAAGAATACTTGGAAAAGAGAATCAGGGCCAGTGGCTGCCAGATAACAGGAGATAACAGGGGACTACTTGGCTGTACCCTTCTTCCCATTCACATCTGCTCAGACTCTACCTCTCAGCTGTCCTGTCACTGCTCAAAATTACTGTACTGCAACAAATATACTACAACACATATAAAGAACAGCAATTTATTAGAAAACCAACAGACCAAGAGTACTCCTGAATTTTGTCAAGCCTCAGAGAATCAACCATTGCAATAAAAATACCCAGAAAAACCTCTTTTTAAACATGTGATCATCAGTGTACATCCAAGCTTATAACATCAGATATTTTGATTCTTAGCTGTAGTACCTCCTGCCTGTGAAACATTTGTAGGGGATTACATTTATGCAATTTTATTTAAAAGTGACTTCTTCCCCAGAGGGAGGAAAGGCATATATTAGAGCAGTTGATAGTTTTAAGCTGTTTGCCATTTACAACATCCTCTTGCAGTTTTTCTAAAATTTGCCACAAAGAAAACAGAAGCACATTACAAAGAATTTCTTTGATGGAAAGGTTGTTAGAACAAAAAAGTGTAAGAACACCTGAACAAATAAAATAAAAAGTAATAACTCTTCCATCTATTCTTATTTTAGAAAAGTAGTGGTGTATTAATTTCCCTTTTTGCCAGAACTGTAGTGCTTGTATTTTATTGTCCATTAGGAGCTTCTTCTCTTCTTGACCTTGCTTGTCATCTTCTTTGTATTTCTGTATTTTAAATCAGAGTATGAGAAAAATACGCCTAAGAGATTAGTGGAAGAAATTTCTTTTACTGATGACCAAGTAGGCATGGATCTGAAAGAAGAATTTTACACATAAAATGAACCTTATGACAGTCTGAGATTTCAATATTACAATAGTTAAATTTGTTGCAGAATTTTCCCATGTAAATATATAACATAGCCTGATAAAAGTAAATTTTGAAGGACAACTTTAGTTCAAGGTGATACTGAACCTCATTTAAGAACTACTGAAGAATAAATAGAAAATGCGAATTTTCTACCACTGAAATGCTCAGGTTTTCTTTCCTCTGCATCTGCACAGGGCACAGCACAGGGAGGATCTGTGAGCAAGAAGAAAGTAGAGCCAACATCATAGCTAATACAGGGGCAAGAAGTCTCTGAGGTTGACTCTCAAGCTGTTACAGGGGACTGAGTAAATCTTTGGTTTGTTTTGCTGTTCACAACCTACCTCATGTAGAAATTTCACAACTCAGTAGGAGTTTAGCAAACATTGTGCAGCTTGCTGCAAAAACACAACCAGTTGAATCATTTATGCTGACTATACCCATATCCAACCAGAATAGTCCCTTCCTGTTAGGTGAAACTGAACTCACTTTCGTAAAAGTCACCAAAACTTACAGTGTTTTGGAGGAGTTGCCACACCTGAAAAAATCCCCAGGCTTTCCTGTATTTGTCTATATCCTTTTTTTGAGATGTATATTGTGGCTGTGCAGCATCCTGTACTTCAGAGATAGAGTAGATATTCCAATAGGACTACAGAGCTATTTCACCTCACCATGTTACTAAGTATGCACAAATACAAGCCCACAATAATTCCTATATTATGCATGTGGATATCTTTTAATTATTACCCTTTAACACTTAAATTTGCTAAGAAAAGGGAAACAAAACATGTGAGAGTCAGCATTCTGCCAGCATGTGGAAGACATGATGATTATGAAAGTCAGTCCTTCAGACACGTCTGGGAACTAATAATTTCGGAAACTGTCTTAATTTGTTCATTCCATAGCATCACCATCTGAACAGAGATGGAGGGTGTTGCTGGTCAAGGCTGGATGTGTAACCACAATCACCACAATGATGTATGTCTGAGTTAGCTGTGGTGCTCTTCTGGGACAAATATACTCTTATATTTTATATATTCCTGGTCAGTGAAACGAGGAAAGACCAAATTGCGGCCTACAATTAAAAAAAGAATATTTCTGTAAAGAAAAAGATGTGAAAATGCAAGCATTCAAGTGAAAATTCAATCCTTCACAGTACAGAGCTTACGTGAAGTCTCTTAAACGACCCCTTTTGTAATAGTACCATCTACCTTTTTGAATAGCAAGACCTGGACAGAAAAATAGAAGTATGTATCCAAGTGGTTGAGTAACATATTAGTCATGTACACTTTGCTCTTTTTGGCAAACTGACCTTATCAACAGAAGAAAATACACACTGACAAGATGAGTTCTTCGGAAAAGTCTGAATTAGCAGTGTGTGAGGTTTCTCTGTTATGGCATTTTAGATGATGATAAGCCAGAATCATCTTCTTCTGGTTTGTGGTTTGATGATACTAAAGCACTGTCACTTGCCTTTTATGTTATTCTTGTAATTTTCTAGTCAGACGCTCTGTGTTGTATGCTTCAAGAAACAAGCCCAGTTTGTTGTAATGACAGGTAATTGTCACAGTAGAAATATAATAGTATCCTGACCCTTCAAATACTTGTCTGCTAATACAGAAGTATTGTGTAGATTACAGAGTGGCATCCAGTTTTTAAAGACAGTTCTGATCACTGTGTAAGTCAAGAAATGCCAAGCACAGTTTTATTGCTGCAATGAAGAGAAAGCCTGTAATGACCATTGGAGGAAGGGTGACTGAGCTTGGGTGACTGGCCCTCGGAGAAGATGTGATCTGGTTTTGATCTGACGGGTAGAACATGGTTGTCTGACCACCTCGTAGTGGCAGCTGCAGAGCTGTATGTTTGCAACTTGTTATTTATCAGCTGCTGCTACATCATTTACTTCAGGAAGACTGATGTGGGTGCATGAGATCTATGAAGAATCAGGGACCTGCACATATCAGATGATACATGTGATATTTCTTGAGTCCCTGTGGGTGAACTCCCTTCTTCCCCTCAAACCTGAAAAGCAGTTCCTTGGGGAAGTCCATAGGAGGAGACAACCATAGCTTGCTGCTTTACAGACATGTTTCTAGAATACAGATAAAGACTTTAAATTCACCTTAAATATATCAAATTTGAATTTATAAAAAAAAAAGAAATTGTGTATCCAGGCCATTCTCAACAGAAATGCTGGCACAAGGTAACATTAACCTACTTTTGTTAAAATATACAGTTGTGACATTGTCTTGCAGCAGGGAGTTTGAGGCATGCAACATAAAAAACATTTCTCTGTTCCTTTTAGCCTTCAGTATCCTCTCTTTCCTATTCTTCTTTTCTTTGAACTGTGAGCCAATGAAAAATAATTTTTGTTATCAAAATTTATTGTATCCCCTATGTCAAGAAACTCTTCCTCGTAATCACCTATGATTGTTCTACTGTAGAAAGCTGTTCATCACTGTTTAGCTTCCAAGCACTAGGATGTCTACTGATCCTGTAAATGGAGACGTTCTGCCAATTTTGTAATTACTTCTGTTTGATTTTCCTAAAACCTTGGAATTTGGGCATTTCTTGTAAGTTTTTATTTGAATACTGATAAGGTTCCCCAGTCAGCAACACTCTGAGATGGGCTGCTAGAAAATTATGTGTCCCACAGATGTCTTCCTCTGGAAAGGGTCTTCCTTGTGGAAGATGTTGTCACCACTGGGTTCAGTGACCTGATAGAGCAACAGACCATGATCTGGTGTCCTCAGCTCCTGCCAGTCCTGTGACAGGGGAACTCATGTTTTTTAACTCTCTTGGCTCATATGGCTCCATAGCTGCCTAGTCTCTCTCTGCTCTTGGTAGTAGTGAAGCAAATAAACTATTATACTTTCAGGAATAAGACTATTAATCGTAAAGAAGCGCTAGGCCCTGTAACATATTCAAGGACACAGCTTTGTTCATCCCATCTGAATTTCTGCTGGCATTTTGAAATAGAATATCCCAGAAATTAAAATTTTTGTAATATCCATAAGAAGCTCATCTATGATTATTATAGCTGATGAGTAGGTGGTGTATCAAAATCACTACACAATACTATGGCTGAAACAGTGTGTCTTTGAAAAAAAAAAAAAAAGGATGGAAACCTGAAGCTAGAAGAACTCTTCTGGATTTCTGTTTTAGAGCTCATTTCCCCAGGTGAACAAAAATAATTCTGTGAATACAAAAATAGTCCTGTTTGTTGATCTCTAAATTTTATAAAACATACCCCCCCACAGTGAAGTAAGAATCATTAAAAAGTCATCATATATGAACATCCATTGTGTCATGGTACCAGGGAGGTTGTTTTCTGGGGAGGAAAAGTATGCAAGTACCCCTCTGTGAAAAGGGTTGAAAAATACTGATGTATGAAAGGGCCATTATTAAAAAAGGTGATAAATATTTAATGGGATGGGTACTTTTTCTTGCTTTCCATCGCTTTTGGAAGTTTATGGATAAGTTTTACTGAGTGCTTTGTGCAGCATATTGGAGTGGGATATGTGAACTAGGAGAGTAGGCACAGCAGACTACTAAAAAGGAAAAAACAGCTGTGTACATAGTTTTCTCTGCATCTGTGGAATCAGTTTTGCTGCTGATAATGAGAGTAAGAAAGCATCGATGCGGGTGGGTTAAATGCTTTGGGCACAGTAGTGGGCAGTCCAGTGACAACAGTAACAGAACTCTGAAATTGCTCATCTCTTCCTTCTCCCAGATTCACCATCTCCAGTCTCTGTTCCAAAAGTGGCTTCCTGCACTCAACAAGCCTTCACTGCCTGGAACCTTGTGCCTTGTACCCGGAGCTAGGGCCATAGAGATTTGACACCTTACTGAGACACTCTGAAAAAACACCAAAGTCATAAAAGAGATGAAAAAAATTAAAAATACATAACTATCAGAGCAATCTGACCAATACTACCATGAGCCTTTCATGCTGCAAAGTGGGAAGACACCAGCTTATATAACCATGTGACAGGTACACACTAATCTGTTCATGCAGCATGCTAATTTGAAAAGTATAATCTTAAAATAACTTTTTCTCTGAATAACTTTGGACAGATAGCCCTGAATTTATCTGTTTTCCATCCTCTTTCTATATTTCCAAAGCCTGTTTTGTATTTGTTCCTTTTCTCTAAGTTTAAGTTAATTGAATGATCAATTTGTAAAATTACATTTTCTTTTTTTTTTTTTCCTTTGCACCTTTTTCTTCGTAGACAATCCAAATGGATGTGAAGGTAGGCTTTTTGGAGTAAATAGGCTGTAACATTGAAAATGTAGCATTTTATACTCCTGTTGGATTCCATGGTAATATTCCTACTTGCATGAATGAACCAAGAACTGGTCTTCTAGTATAAAACCATTTGACTGGAATGTAGCAAAGGATGCTGGTTCCCATGAGAAATCAAATATGATAGGTATGTTCATGCAAGAGTGTGCACAGAAAACCACATTCACATACAATTCCTGTAAAAACTCTGTTTCTGTTGCCCAGCACTATGGACTGACCAGGGCAAGCATTCAGTTTCAGCTCAGGCAAATAAAAGAAGAAAAAAAGCATTCTAAGGGTCAGAGTTCCCTGTGTCACTTACAGGGATGCTTCAGTTTCTAAGATATTCAGAAAGAACTCAGCTTCACTGTTTGTTGAGATTTTTTAACTTTATTTTTAATTTATTTTATTTTTATTTGGTACCGTGGCACTGAGCAATGCCTCTAAGACCTTCTGCAAATGGAACATCAAGGGTCTCTTCCATGCTGAAGTCACTGGGGCCACTTCTATCATCTGTAGTGTGAGTTTGATTGGCTGTAATTGCTTATCACTGTGGTACCTGAGGATAAACTCACGGTCCTATCAATTTAGTAAGCTTGCATCAGCAATAATCTAATCCATATGTAACAACCACAGAAAGTGCAGGGATGCATAGCAATACTGTATACACTACAGATGGAAAGGAACAACTGAACCTTGTTAGAACTTTTTTTCCCTGCAGAATAGTACAGAGAAGCGAGGATAACACCCCTTATGACAGTGATGATGCCCCTTTCTGGAGTTCCTGTGTGACATGTGTACTACTCAAGTCTCTTAGCAGTGTTGATCTTCACTCTAATGAAGGAAGGTGTGGGGAGATACCATAAATATCAGGGGAAAATACATGTAATTTGAAGCAATAAAGAAGGCAATGAACTTATAGAAATGACAAAGGTGAAAACCAGGAAGGACTATGTGAGGTGACTGCCAGCTCAGTAGCTTGAGCCCGTGGTACAGGGGCTGGAGTAGGTGTCCCTACTTTAGGGCTCTGATGCAGATCCTGTAAAACACAGCTTCAGCATCTCTGCCTATGCCTTCTTCATTACTGTAGCTTGTACAATAGCTGGTTCATTACTGTAGTTTACAAGAGCGAGGCTGCTCAGTGACCAGACATTTCATTAAAATGTCAAAAGCCATCTGTCATTTAAGTTGTTTTGATTTACACAATGCTGCTCTGAGCACTGAGTGAATGAAGAGCCTGTCTGGCATTGTGTGCTGCAGGGTGAAAGGCAGCCCAGACACAAAGTGTGGGACCTGTGGTGGAAAAGCAGGTACTTAAATGGGGATGAAAGAGGCTTTCTGGTTATTGTACGAAGAAACCAAGAAATGAAAAGTGGGGAATGAAACAAAAGGTGCTCTGGAGCACCAGGAGATACAGAGACTGTATATGAAAATCAGATGAGGTATTACAAATGGCAGAAGATACTAACCAACACCACAGAAGCCTTCCTGTGTAAACCTAAGATGATAATGTTTTAATCTTAAAAAATTTATAATCTTGGAGTAGCTACAGTCTTAAGAAGAATACAGAAGGCCAAAGACCTAAAATGTAGAAAACAGCTTTAGAGGAGGATTTTTAGGATTTAAGAAGAGCAGCACAGACCTTTAAAAATCATTTTTTTCCCATTTAATTGAGAAACAAAAGTCTACTCAAATTAGTAGCAGAATAGGAACACAATTATATCAGAATTATATCAGAGATGGTTTTCTAATTTTAGACAAGGAATTAAGTGAACAAGTATGATTGTTTTCTCTCATGTGAGGAAATGTGGACAAGAATGGTAAGACTCTGTTCTATCTGGAATGATAGCTAAAATACAACACACGATTTTGATATAAATGTAACAGTGTATCCATGCTTTCTGACTTTAATGCAAAAAAAAGTTTTATTCAACATATTTAGGTTTCTAGGTTTTACATTTGCGCTTCAGACTGAATCACTGGTTTATTCTGAAAGTTTGTAGAGATCCAAATGAGAAAAAAAGAAAAATGCTACAGGAAGTAAAGGTTAAAAAAAACAAAAACAAACAAACAAACAAAACCACCACCAACAACAAAAAACAAACAAACAAACAAACCACATTACAGTAGTTATTTCTTGGGGAATTATTCCAATGCAGATGATACAACAAAACACTTCCCTCTGTTCTTTAACTTACTCCTGCAGTGTTCTGCCATCTCCTTGTTGTTATTTTGAACATGCCTGGTAGAAAAAAAATCTGTATTGTTTGCCTCACTCAGTGTTCAGATTGAGATACCGATTGAGACTTTTGAAGATGAAACTTTCAAGGGCTGATTTTGATGTCTTACAGCAGGACTTGTATATAACTTATTATTTTGCTTACTTAACAGATAATTAGTACTATGTGGATTTCCTTATAATGCTGTTTGAGGGATGTGAATGTTGATGTATACATTTGCTCAGTACTAATAATCTGTGTGTGCAAAGTCCTCATCACCACCTGCGACAGCCTCCTATAATGGTGTAAGACAGAAAAGAAATTGCAAATTTTAGACAATAAAGGTGATGTCAGGAGAACTGGAAATGGCAAAGAGACAGGAGAGGTCATTAATCAGCTCAGAGACCTAGGGCAAAATACACAGGTCCCAGTTTGATTCAGAGGAGGAGCTCCCAACAGGAGACTAAAGAGAAAATTGGTGGAGTGATGAGAAGGAACAAAAAAACAACCTCTCAGCATCCAGAACAATACCTTATACCCACAAGTAGACTGTAAAGTTAATTATTTCACATTACTCTATAAGACCAACAAATTCTTCTCTATTTAGTACCAAGGAAGGATGTTTCTTTGTTGCTGATTAAAGGCTGAAATACACAGTTGGCATGGATATTAGCGATTTAATCCAGCCCATAAATTTCTGTGTCAACACATGGAGGGGGGAAAACCACCCACAAACCAAAAACATGTTAGAAAAGCACTTTTGCCAGCTGGTTCTGAATCCTCTGATTTGAGGAGGAATAGGTATTTAACTCATAATTATCCATATTCTTGAAAAAAGCCTCGGGGTATGCAGCATTATATATCTATTCTAGAATTAAGTACAGAGTATTTACTTAGTTGTGGGCACGGTGGAAAACTAGCGAAACTGTCAGTTATTGGTAAAACCAGCCTGTCGTTTGAGCATTTGAGCGGAAGGAGACACTAGATGTCAGGAGAGAACCGCGGGGACTGTCCCGGGACACGCGGGGTTTTGCTTTCTCCGGGGCACCAAAAAGGCACGTTCAAACGCGCGAGGTTTGCTTTTTCCCTGGGGAAAAAAAACCACAACCAAAAACCGCATCAAAACAGGTTCACTGCTTTTCCGAGACATGTTTCAACCATTCCGTTTTTCTCCGGTGTGGATTTGTTGATTTCAGCGAGGTTGCACTAGGGATAGATTTTACCCATGGTCTCTGTAGTTTTGCAGCACACTTATTAAGCTTTTAAACACTATCTGCACCTTAAATATATGAACAATTGCCATATGCAGGCCACACACCATCATTTCTTCCTTCACTTAAGGACTCTTTTGAACTTTTGGAGAGCTAGCTTGATTTACAATAACAGGGAAAAAAAAGTGAAATTACATCGCTATGTCCAGCAGTGCATGAATAACAAATCTGTTGTAACTCAGAGTATATCTTAAGAAACTATTTTTAAACATCCTGCAAAAAACCTGCATATTCCAGAAAAGGTATAGGGAAACTGATCACCATTATTTATTTCATATGATGTCAATGAAGTTATGATTATACAGGTATAATAGATTTTCTAGCTTCTGATTTATTTATGCAAGTCCATATCATCTACAATGATTTTTAAACTTTTGTTTTTTAAAATGATGTGAAACACACAAGATTTTGCCCTTTGCTTAAGATAAGGTTTTATTTTCTTTCTCAATCCAAGTTGAAATCTTTGAAATTGTTAAATCACTGATTTCATGCTTCTAACAAAACCAAGAATTTTAAATCCAGGCACCTCTAATTTGCCTAGAGAGAAAGCTGAGATTTTAATGGCCTATGTAACAATTCTGTTTTGCCTGGCACAGCAAATTCTGAAACTGGGCCATTTTTACGTTATTTCAATGACAATATGGGTGCTTGATATATCTCTTGGAGTTATGGGAAGGATCTTTCTTTTCAAATATACTTTAAACAAAATTGCCAAATCTTGTAACAGAAACAGAATTTGGAACTTACATCTAAGTCACAGGCTAAACAACACAGCCCCAGAAACCTTGAAAGGGATTTTGCTGCTCTGCAACCCAGACCCCAATAGTGTCTTCCAAATTATTTTTTTCTAAGACACTCTGGTGTTTACACTTTTTTATTGAACAAACAATTTTTTTATTATTTTATTTTGTATCTTACAATTAAGAATTCCTTATTACTACAAATAAATGAATCTTACAGAAAGTCTTGTGAATCTTAGTCAGATTTGGCCCAGTTGGGTTCTTTCAAGGGCTGGAAGGTCTATGTGGCAGTCTGGTTTGTATCACAGATGTGTGATCTATGTCACAGAGTTCCAAAGCACAGTAAGTGCAAGTGAATGCAGTTCCTTTATAGCTCTTTAGAAATTTGGACCCAGTGCAGAAAATTTTATTATACATATGAATTCTTGCATAGAATTTTGTGAAGGAAAGAATTTGAGGTTATATTTTGTCAAATGCAGCATCTCCTCCCAAAATAAATGAAATCAAAGTAAGTCTTAAAAAACCCTGTGATGACAACTCATTAGGTGCTCTTGAATTATGTAAGACAGTTGCACAAATATAATCTACAGTTTTTCAGTCCTACCAGTCAATACCACTCCTAAGCAGCAGTTAAGTGAGGTTTAACCATCGGTTCCTGCAAGGCAGGTAATGTTCATCTGCCATGGAAACTACCTGAAAAAACCCAGTTATAAAAACCAGGTGGCAAGAATTATGGCAGACCTCTCCTTCTGACTCCCAAGTAATTTTTTGTCCAAAAAGATGGGTACCTGTTCCCTTAGAGGTACCTATGGAGGCAGAAGCCTGTGAGACAGATACATTATTGCCAGCAGTTTGGAATTTTTTTTTTTTTTTTTTTTTTTTTTTTTTTTTTTTTTTTTTTTTTTTTTTTTTTTTTTTTATTGAAGTGGCTCTAAAACCATCTTAAAAGCCACAGTTGGCGTGATAACTTTGACCTCCTAACTTTGACATTAGGTTTTGACAGACATTGATGCTCATCAGCAGGGTTACAGAGCATTTGGGCTTATCCCTATCATTTAATCCCACTTCTCTGGGAATATTCGGGGGAAAGTCGGAAAGGTGGAGGCCCTAGTCAAGCAGATGACTGAAGATAGGGCTATGAAAAGAAAAGAATCCTCCTGTTACACCTCTGCACAAATAGCTGAGATCTACAAGGGCTTTTGACTGCATCAGCTGATGTTTTGCTTTGTGTTCTACTTTTTATGAAAGTCTACTTGTTTGTTTGAAAAATGTCTCTTCTGACTACAGTCTTTCCTTCCTGCGTTTGCACAGCAGACAGAGACCTAAGTAGACTGGTGTTCTTGATTTCTTTTGGTTTTTTTTGTGTTTGGCCTTGTGATTGGAACTCGGTCAGCTTATCTTGATGAATTTCTGCTGAAAATTAACTCTGTACCTGCCAAGTGAATATGTCAAATACTACTGTGCTGTGTATCAATGTATAGCATTATGTTAATTCCTGAGCTTCTCTTCTTGAAGATGCACCTCCACAGAAAAATAAGTACCTCCTTCTGCCCATCCCCAATAAAAAAAATAAATCCAGAACAAAATATAGCCTTTTCATTAGGAGAAAAAGAACACGCTATATGTTTAATATTTTTGAAATACAGCAACAATCTCATAAAGACTGTTTTCTTTTTTTAAAGCACTCCATAATACATTTAAATAGAAATAATGTAAAATTAAAGCAATGAAAGACTATTCTGCAAGCTATCATTCAGCCGCCATGAGTCAAATTCAATGAAAGACTGTTCTGTTGAACTGCCAGCGTTACAACAGAAATTACTGTGTCCTGTGAAAGAAATACTTAATTTCCCAGTAGCACCACAGCTGTTTTAAATACAGTATCTAATATCCTTAACATGCAAAACAAAGAAGTAAAGAAAATTAAGGGACACAGCGCTTTTGAACTTTTTTTTTTTATGCACAGAGGCACTTGCTCTTGCCCCCATGGTTGCAGTAACCAATCTCAACAGATACACTAGTGTTGCCCTCAAAAACATCATGCAGCTATCTCAAGAGTTTTCTCCTCACACTTTTCCATGTGTTTTTTATCCAGCTTACAAGCTGCCCAAGGTTATTGGTCTCCAACAAAGCTGAGCCTGGTCAGCAGATGAAAAAATGAGATTATGCAGATAACTGCCACAAAGTGACTTTGTTAAACTTCTCTCTTTTGAAAAAAATGAGAGCAGTAAAACTTTTGTTGCTTTCCCTGTGTTGGATTTCTTATGTCAGCCAATCAGGATGAAAGAGATCCCTTCAGCAATGTTGTCACTGCTGGTTACCCAGCTGAGTTCAGCAGCACCATGAAACTATGAACATCCCATTTTCATTGGCATGATCTTTATTTATGAAGTGGTTCAGAGCAGAGATTTAGAGGCAGACTCTTCTTCCACCACATCACTTAAGCTGGGGCTAAGGAACTTCAGAAGGAAAGCATCATCTCTTAAAAAGGCAAACATATGGTCAGTTATTCTTAGAAGTGTCCTCAGAAAGTCTTCTTCATAGAGAGTAGGCTTAAAAATTGAAGCCCTGGGTTTCAACACCGCTTCTAGTGCCAAGCAATGACGTTTGACATCTACATGGTGTCTGTCCTATTCCATCAGAATTGGGAACACGCAAGCACAGTAATAAATGTAGCTCTCTGTAGGCATAAAATTGTAATGTTATTGTATGATTGATCCTTATTGTAAGAAAAAAAGGAAAGGAGGTTCTCCTTTTCAGAAAATCATGACTGCCAGTGAGTGACACTAGTTTTGTTTTAACCCTCAGTTATTACTGATGTTACTGGCTGTCTACTGGCATGCTGAGCCAGGGAATGGTTGGTTGGTTGGTTAAGCAGATAAAATCATGCTTCTCCCAGTGGCTATGGCAAATTGGACTTGCAAGGAAAAAGGACAGGATTTCACTCAGGACACTGGGGACAAAAATACTGACAAGTCCATCAGGCCACCGCATAGGTGTCAAGTCAAGGTGCGGTGAGGAAAGGCAGCTTGGCTTAAGTGTAGTTTGATCCATAACATCTGCAAGAAGAAACTGTAGTAAGCAGCAGTGTTGCATGCCTATGGGTGAAAGTCTTCCTCACTGGGATCTCCCACTGTAGTGCTTTCTCCAAGCTATTACTAAACAGCATCCCTCTTCTTTTAAGCCCTTGTCCACCATATCGCCCACACACAGTTTTTCTTACTCAACACTGAATAATCATGGCATACCATTTGGTCTAAACCAATCAGAAAGTTTGATTCTCTCTGCCCAAGATTAGATTCACCCCTTTCAGTCAATGCACAGTTGTGTATATTTTTGTCTTCTTTTGTCCCAGCTCTGCTTTACAGGACCACATTTGTAAAGAATAACTACTTCATGGGGTAATTTTAAAAGACATTATGTCATCTTCCCCTGACAACAGAACTTAAGTTTTAAGGCGAGATTAGAAGTATTTATGATTAAAAGTACAAAACTACTTTCATGGCATTTATCACAAAATGGTCATTGGAATCTGAAAAAACTGATGATTTGGGTCTTTCCATTGGCATTCATAAATAGTGGTTCAGGGGCTTTTAAAGTCTTACCATATTTCTGTGTGCTCTTTCATATGCCACTTCTCAAAAAACCCTAAAGCCACTATAATAGTTAGTAGAAAAGTTAGTATTTGTAAATGTGTTTGTAGTTGTGATAATTTTCATAAGATGGATTTCCTTCTGAAATAGTACTGTCTCTTATTAATGTAAAACACTGTTTTATGTGGCTGAGTGTCTCTTACACCTCAACAAAAGAAAGAACGAATATATTTACCAACAGAAGAATGCAAAACCAAGTCATGGCTTGCTCAGTTTTACCTTTTTCTCTTCCTTAAAATCTGAAGTAAAATATAAAAATATCAGTCCAATCTCAAGCATTGGTACAATTGCTATTTAAAACAAGAGAAGCATACGTGCTTAGATTAGTAAAATTTAATAATACAAATGGCGAATAGAATTATTTGCCTTCATCTATTATGTATTAAATAAAAGTAGGGATGCAAATGTATCTGCTGACTCTGGCTTCTTCTGCCTATGCTGTCTTAGACATAACAATTCTTATCTGACCATTTCTATTTTTTGGAGTATTCTGAATCTATCACAAAATGTTTACAATTCTGCTGAAATATGCACATGACATGAGAGTGAGTCTAACAACAAATATGCAATTTTTAAGAGCAAAGACATAAGTTGACATGATGCAGCAGATAAATGTTTTGCAAGAAGTGTCTGTGCAGCAGAAGGTGGACAAATAGTGCAGAGTCCAGAATGAATGCATGTCTCTTCAAAAGAGTATAAGCTCTTTTTTTGATACTCAAACAACTCAATCAGGACGAAAAAGTCTGAAACTAAACTTAAGTGTTACAAATGAAATTAAGATTAAATTGGCTACCACATCAAGATGATGTTAACTATGTGAATGTTTGCTATTTATTAAGTCATTGCCTGGAATTCAGATTGCGATAAAAATATAAGATTCATTGCTCATATAGGATATAAATTGTGCATTTAAAAGAGCATATATATGGACTTCTCACTCCTTACACATCCTTGAGAATAAAATTTAAGTCCTCTTCTGTGTTTTTACAGTACTTTTCTCTAATTACATCTTGCATATGCTGTAGTTCCAGGCTACCAAATAACAACAACCAAACCAAACCAAGCCAAACCAAACCAAGCCAAACCAAACCAAACCAAACCAAACCAAACCAAACCAAACCAAACCAAACCAAACCAAACCAAATCTTCAAAAAAACCACCAAAGCAAAGTAAAAAAACCCAAAACCAAAACCAAAACAAACAAA